>NC_079519.1:5717075-6017075 GCF_000801105.2 Raphanus sativus | reverse complement strand
ATATCATATAGCAAAAGTCAAATAAAAACATGGGTGCATACATAACTTACAAATCTTTCATAACCTTATCCATCTTACAAAAAAATTATCCGTAACAATAGTTAACATTACTTGTTAATATATCAAACGGCAAGAGTCAAATAGATAACACACGTTGCATAAATAACTGAGTAATCTTACATAAATGTTTTCCAAATTACATAGCCATAACAAAAACTAACATAACCGGTTAATATAACATAGCAAGAGTCAACAGAAAATAAAGTTGCATACACAACTTAGAAGCTTTATAAAAACTTTTTTCCCAAAAATACATAGCTGTAACACAAACTAATATAGCCGATTAATATTCATAGCCTAACAGTATCATTACCAACAGAAAAACGTGGTATTTACATATGTGTTAGGCGAAATTGATATCCAGAATCAAGTAGACTCGCGTTGATAGTGACCAACTATGAGTTTATGGCGGTTCATAATCACACAACTAGTAATTTAAGATGCAATCAGTAAACAAACGGACCACTCTTTCGTCATCTTCTACGGCCAATTTCCGTCGTCGTCTTTGGTAGCCTCTGTTCTTCTCTTTTTCATCATCATCCTCTCTCATCTTTTTGTTCCTTCTCTCTCCTTTTGTTCGTCTTCCTTCTTTATAAAATCTTGGATCTTCCTCTTCTCCATTGACTGAAATGAAGGCGATGCTGTAGCAAATGTGAGGTGACGGCAAACGGTAACAAACGTGAGACAGCGGAGTGACGGTGAGCTTAAGCAGAGTTAGGGTAACTGTGTGACGGTGAGCTTGAGCAGAGGTAATGGTGTGATGACGTGATGATGTGATGGTGAGATTGCGTGATGGAGATAGCGAAGAAGAGAAGCTAATAAATTTGAAGAAAAAAGGAGAGATCAAAAGACATAGAATAGTTACGAAACATTGAAAAGAGAGATAAGATAAGACAAATGAAATATGTGGACATAATAGAAAGCACGAAGAGATGAGAGAAGGAAAATAAAGAAATTAGGCTTTAGATTATATTATAAAAAGAATAAGGGTAGAAAGGTGATTAATAAAAAACACATCAGCGATAAATGCATTTTTCTATCTATGCAAATTATGCACTTATGTTTGTATATGAATGCCAATTTCTCATTTATTTAAGTGATGTTAATATTAGTATCGGTTACAATAACCGATATAAGTTATTTATATTACTTTTTAATAAATGATTAGAGTTTGATCCGCCCTTTTAAAGGGCGAATAAGATTTTTTTTTTGTCATCATCCTATGTATTGATCTTCTTCATTTGTTAAATGTTTGAGATTGGTTTAGTCAACAAATTTATTAACCCATCTTTTTATTCATCAATATGTTTAAATATAATGTTTGGTTTTTGGTTTTGGTTTTAGGTTGTTTTTCTTTTTGGATTTCAGTTTTAGTTTGATTATAATTTTTTCTTTTTTGGTTCAAGAGATATATAAACCGTTCAGTTATTTATGAAAATAACTTAATATAATTATACTTGTGTTTACCTGATCCGGATTATGGGCTTAGTTTTTTTCCCAAAAATTTATTTACTGAAAATTTAGAAATTTTATACATGTATTTTTATTACAAATTGTTTTTATAGATACATAAATTAAAATTAATAAATAGTATTTGTTTAAAATAAGATAAATCATTTATAAAACCCGTCATTATTAATTTCACTTATATTTAAAACTGCAAATTATAGTAAAAATATTTTTAATTTTATATTGGTAAAATTTTATTTTATTATTATATAAATAAAATATACTTCATTCAACCCGTATCATACTATATCGAATGATTTTTTATTACTCAAATTTAAATATATAATTATTTTTTATTATACATATCTTACTTTAATATTTTATTTTAATACGTTGAAGTATGTGGTAAAATTCATGAATGTGTGTTATTCTTTAATTTTATGATTTATAAAATATTTAATAAATTAATTAAGTTACTTTATATTTATTAGTTTATGTATTAATTTAATTATGAATATAAACATTACGGGAATATTATTTTTATTCTATAATGAAATAATTAATATTTGTTAATAATTTATTTAATATTAATTACGATTTTTATTATTTAAAATAAATATTAAAAATAAATTTTGTTTACATCTTAAATAAAAAGACTTTAAAATATAACGCATATGCTTTTTAGTTGTATGACTTTTTATTTTTCTATGAAATAAAACTATACAATCTTGTGGATCATGAAACTATTAACAAAGTTAATTGTTGTGATTTGGCATTAGTTTATTTTGTTTTCAATTATCTATTATAATATTTATGTTTTATATTTAGATTATTTAGATTTAAATTTTAATTTTCTTATTCACATTAGACATTAATAATACTTAAAGAAAATTTTATACTGCTAGATTTTGATCCGCGCTTTCAAAGCGCATGATTATTTTCGAAACATTTCAAAATTTATTTTATATAAATATGTATTCTTATACATTTAAATTTATAAATGAAACTTTATATTTTAAAATCCGATCCAACCCGCAGTTAAATTGACAAGTTGTGTGGTCTCGTATGTAGTTCGGTTTAGTTTAAAAAAAAATTATTTAAAAATCCTATAAACCCGTAAAAACAACTAAAACCGGAGATCTGGCTACCGGTTGAATTGATAGATGATCCAATATGAAATTCGGTTTGACTTAAATTATTATAGTCAAATTAAATTTTCATTTTGTTGTAAGGGTAATAGATCAATATTCGAGAGGATGCATACTAAAAATGAAATATATGTGAGCATCAATAATTTGTATATATTTTTATTATAATTTAATGATTCATGTTTGTAAATATAATTTTCATTTATTTAATTAGTTTACTTTTATTATTCACATGTTATTAGATTTTTTATTTATTTTTTTGTTGATGACTTATTTTAAATTTAAATTTAATTTCATTATTCGCATTAGAAATGTAAATATTTAGTAATTTTAATCTTTATATATATATATATATTTATTATATATATATATATAGTTATGTTTTACAATTAACTAGATTAGGACCCGCCCTAAAGGGCGGAAATTGATTTGTCAAATTTCAATTAATAATATATGGTATATATAATATGTGTATATAATATTATATATATTTGTGTAACATTTATATATATATATATATATACATATTAGACATATATATAATATTTTATTAAATATATATAGAATTTAATAGTGTTATAATTTGTGTTGTACTTGTTATTAGTTTGTATTTAATCTTCTTTCATTTTCAGTATAATAATTTGCCTTGTCACACCTTTTACCTTTTAACTTATACACATAGTTATGCCTTTTTCAAAAAAAAACTTATACACATAGTCTCGTAAAATGTAATATATAAAAAAACATATTTAAAAAATCTACTGACCATATGCCACCATTATTTGGTTGTTTGAACAAAAAAAAATCATGTTCTTGCATAACTGTGTATGTTGTGATATGATGTAGGTGAAGAGTAAATATATGGAAGTAAAGTTAGTGATACGAACATGAGCCTATGTTGGTCTATGCCACAATTATTTGGTTTTTGGAAGATCAATGACCATAAGCATACACGGTCTTTGTATGCTTACGTTGTAAATGAGTCGGATATTTTTTCTCTTATGTCTGGAATGATATGGAACTCGTTGATTTAAGAATTGTTCAGTTTTATATGATCTAATTATATTAATAGATTAACCAAAATATTATAAAAGTGTTACTGGTTAGGTTTAACTAATCTATGTTGGTTAAAATTTGGTTTAATTTAAGGTTGTAGGTTGCATTGTATAGGAGGTATGATATATTCTAGCAACAACTATGAAAGAGTCCAAAATTTAAATGAGAACTTCAAATAGTAGATAATCCCTAAATTAATAGATTAGATTAAACCATTGATCCACACTCTCTTGCATCAATTTATGTTAATGTTATGTTTTATGATATAATTTTGTTAATATATTTGTTGAATTAGTTAATATTTAATAAATATATTTTTGTGTTTGAATAACCCGTAAAAAATATATTCATAAAAAGATCAAATAACATGTTTCATCTTGTTCTAAATATTAATAGTATCAAACTATTAATATTTTTTTATCATATATATATATATAGATTTATGTATATGTATATCTAATTTAATAAGAATTATATTTTTATGTATTTAGGGGGTCTTATTGTACTAAGGATTTGAGAAAATTCTGGGATTTTTAGATTAAGTGGAATTTGGATAGAATTGTAGATTTTGATAAATATTTGGAAGATTTTGGTAGGAATTTAAAAGGATGATTTTGGATTTTTTTTCTAAGAAATTGGTGATTTTTAAGATTTTTAATAACTAAATAAAACAAACTAGTTATATCATAAGTTATGAAAATCATTTCATCGACTTCATTTCTCTCTACAAAATTTGTATTTTCTCCTAAAGCTTACATATTTATCTCGTCTTACTCGCTTTTGATCTTATCGCATGACACAAAAACATAAATCATACACCTTTTCCTCTTAAATGAAAAAATCTTAAGTGAAGAATTTCTCATGTCATCATCAATGGTTCAACCTGTAATTATTTTATTCATCACTCACTCTATCTCTTTCCTGTTACAAAACAAATCTCAGAAGAATAAAGATAGAACATGTATCTCTGTCTCTCTCTTTCTCTGGGAGATTCCAAGTCTGAAACCAAAAACAACAAAATTTGACTCATCTCTTTGAGTTTTCTGTTTCTTACAAAAAAATTCTGGGGAAAATATAAATTGAGTTTTCTCTGAAATCCTTCATCAATTGAATTCCATGACCATCACCATTAACTATCCAATCCTATACAAACCTCGACCTAAAAAGTAAAATCAGTCAAAGCATACTCCTAATAATCATAATGTAACATCCCGAGTTATGATATGTAAAAATGCTTAAGAGAATTGATTTGGCTACTTATGTTACCAAAGTTGATTTATTTTTTCCGGAACACATCCTTAAAGAACTCTAGAGTTAAGCGTGCTTGAACTGGAGTAATGGAAGGATGGGTGACATATCGATAAGTGATTCGCGATAGCGTGTGAGTGAGGCCAAAACACGGAGAAAGGTCAAGGTGGTGATTGCAGAGTCAGTAAATGATTTCGAGCCTTGGAAAATTAACGACCGACCGTCGGATGGGATGGGGCCCACGGGCCGAGAGAGCGAGCGTGGGTGGCCCATTAGTCGTGGACGGTCGGGGCGTTACAAGTGGTATCAGAGCTGGTTAGCTGTCTCAGTTCTGACCTGAGAGGCATCTTGTGACCTGTCGTGGGGCGCAACGAGGACGTTGCGTTCTTTGAGAGGGGGTGAATTGTAACATCCCGAATTGTGATATGTAAAAAAGCTTAAGAGAATTGATTTGGCTACCTATGTCACCAAAGTTGACTTACCTTTTCTAGAGCACATCCTGAAAGAACTCTAGAGTTAAGCGTGCTTGAACTGGTGTACTGGAAGAATGGGTGACCTATCGGAAAGTGATTCGCGATAGCGTGTGAGTGAGGCCAAAACACGGGGAAAGGTCAGGGTGGTGATTGCAAGGTCAATAAACAATGATTTCGAGCTTTAGAAAATTAACGACCTACCGTTGGATGGGATGAGACCCACGGACCAAGAAAGCGGGCGTGGATGGCCCATTAGCTGTGGACGGTCGGGGCGTTACACATAATCCAATTGGTCATCTTCTTCATCTCTGGTTTTGTTTCTTTTTAAGCCGGAAGAGACAAAGGAGATTACCAAAAAAAGGTCAAAAGTTAAGAAAAAGAAAATCTGTGATTTTTTTTTTCAAATACCGATGGAATTTCTTTTCACACAATTTTAACTACAAATCTTTTTCAAATACTTCCTAAATAACTTCTGATATGTTTTATAGATGAAATCCTTATTTTTCAATAAGGGTGGATTTGTTAGAGTTTGTATAAATGATAGATCCAATAAGCAAGGATTTAAGATAACTTTTGTAAATTCAAGATCCAATAAGGTAAGATTCGAACAAAAAACAAAATTCTACCAAATCATCAATTCAATAAGCCCCCCTTAGTGACTGTTTTGAAGAAATTGTTTTTTGTTTGCATTTGGATTAATATATAGTTGTATATATACGAATTAATAGACATATATAATTATTTATTACATTAATAATATAATATAATTTATTTTTATTGAAATTTCGTATTTATATAAATTAAATTCATTAATTTAAAAAAATAATAAATTAGTTAGTTAGTTCCTTAATTTTAGGCATGGTGTATATTTAATTTCAATTAAATTAGATATATGAATATATGAATAGAAATAATATGAAAGATAATTAAATTATATATATAAATATATGAAGATAAATAATAGTACCAATCTAGACTTTTTTGATAGTCCAAAAAGTAGTCGATAAATATTGTTTCTGTTTTAATAGTATTGATGATGTAAAACTAGTATCGTTTTTCATAATTGATTTTAGTAATTATATCATATATAATTACTGATTTAAAATATTTTTATCACTTGTACATAATTGATGTTAACAAAAGATTAAGATATTTTATTTAAACAATTAAAAATGCAAACAAAATAATTAATTAAATCAGAAAAAAATCAAACTAGATTAATAATTAATTTATTGAAAAATAACTATTCACCGTACAAATTTACAAAACAAAATAAAATAAATAACAAATTTTGCTACAAGATACCATCTAAACTAAGGTTGATAGTGACTATCAACGAGAGCCCCGAGAAAGTCTTCAAATTGAATTGTACAAGATTAGCTTCAGGGTCGGCATCATGGTTTACACTGAAAGAAGTCCTAAGCATTGACTCTTCCAAAATGAACGAAGTCCTAAGCATCCTGATAGATATTTTTTCCTAGCTAACTCAAATTCATCTGAGCCTTCACTACAAAACAGGGAAACAGAAAATGGTCACAAACATTTATCAATCAAATGATCAAATCCTAGCACTGGTGAACAGAGAATACTAAACACCTTAATTAGTGGATTCCTTGATGAACGTTTGCATTATAGGACTCATAATAATTCTGCAAGGCTTCCAATACAGCTGTAGGCTTTTGAGAAGTTGCAGCACTGTTTAAGTTTCACACGCTTAGAACCATTCACTTCCTGAAACTCAGTTTCAAGGTCAGATGGTTGCTTAGCTTTATACAATTTGATAAGAAGGCCAAAATAGATAGTGGTGTTCAGATTTGATACCTGGTGTAAGATTCGGAAATCTTTACGAGCACAACGGCCTAGAAAGACGGGTTCAGAATCAGCGGTGATTGTTGCAGAGAAAGACGGGTTGGAGTAGACGGTAGTAAGAGGAGCGGCAGACGCATGAGAAGCTTAGTGGTATGGAACTTCCATAATAGAAGAGGCAGAAGCGATGGAGATTAGGAAAAGAACTAGAACGAGATGAATCAGATAATAAGATAAATTGCTTTTGACTTTAATTGCAGTAATATTAAAAGATATATTAATGGGACTGAGATCTCATTAGTTAAGATTCAGAGGAAGAGAAGGTAATCTTTTTACGAAGCAGTTATATAGATTCAAGTTAACTTTTTCATTCCTAAATATTAACTGATGCAACCTAAGGTAAAATAACATCATTTTTGTTTAATTGATGTTAAGGAAAAAAAATAGTTACCTTAACTTTCGGAGTTAAGATTAATTTATACTATTGTTTTAAGCTATTTTTATTTTTCACATCAATTCTTCTGATATAAATTTTATATCATTTAGATAAGTGATTTTAAACTACGAAATAGGTGCATCATTTATATAACTGATATAAATATATATATAATAACATCAATTTTGTTAAAATGATACAAACTATATGGCATCAATTTTCTTCGATGTAAGTTTTATATCATTTAGATAAGTGATTTTAAACTACAAAATAGATGCATTATTTATTTAACTGATATAAATTTATATAATAACATCAGTTTTGCTAAAGTGATACAGACTAATAAAAAAATACTATCACTTAGCTGAACTGATGTCAAATAATTTAATTAAAACATTATTTTTTGTAATTGATGCTAAATGTTACATATTTGTATCATTTGCAAATAAGTAATTTAAAATAGAATTATTTAATTTTGTGATTCAATTTAAGTGATTTAATTCACCTTTTGTTTGTGGTGAGACATTATCCTAAACAATTCTCGAAATATTCTGAGTTTCTTGCCACTTAGTTTGTGATCTCTCTGGTGCTTCTTCCTCTTCTCCAAACTCTCGACCAAGTCTTTCAAGGATCCGTCGACATCTACTTTATGACTCTCGGCCATCAGTTTCTCTGCTACATCAGCCGGAGCGATCTTTGTTTCTTTCAGCAAAGACTTGATTTCACCAAACAGAGGATGAGAATCAAGGTCCAAGTAGTTCTTGGCAAGAACCTTGAACGCCTCGAAGCTACAATAAGACAGCTCAATGTGCATATCCATTCTTCCTCTCCTGATCAAAGCCGGGTCTAGTTTCTCAATATGATTGGTCGTGAATATGATGATCCTCTCTTGTCCGCAAGCCGACCATATCCCATCTATGAAGTTCAAAAGCCCCGAGAGTGTGAGTCGGCTCTGGTTTTGATCTTCTCCATCTTTCTTGACGCCCAAGTCACCATCTCTTTTCCTTCTCTTGCCCGTTAGGCCTACAGAACAATCAATATCTTCGATCACAATAATCGATCTGCTTGATGTTGCGGTGAGAAGTTTCCTCAACTCCGAGTTGTTCTGAATAGCCGTGAGTTCGAGATCATAGATGTTATAGTTCAAATGATTCGCCATAGCCGCGATCATCGTGGACTTACCAGTCCCTGGTGGTCCATACAATAGGTAACCCCTCTTCCAAGCTTTCCCAATCTTCTTGTAATACTCTTTCCCATTGCTGAACGCCTCAAGATCGTTCAAAATGTCTTCTTTCTTGACAGGATCCATAGCCAGTGTCTGAAAACTCGCCGGGTGCTCGAAATCAATGTGTCTCCACAAGCTTTTCTTGCTATTATCCCAATTCAAACTAGGGTTATTAGTGAACAGCTTCATCTTCTTGTTCTTGGCCTCGATTGATTTCCCTTCTTCCATCACATACTTGATGTAAGATCCGGTTACAATCTCCAACCCACGTCTGTGGAAAGTGAGCTTGTGAATTCTGTCTCCATCAGTAGCAGTCACAATCTCCCACCAGACGTTAAGTCCTTGGTACACGTCTCTAACTTTAGCCTCATCACGTTTTAAGACTAGACCTTTGCTCTCTTTAACCTGACTTGCCCTAATCTTATGGGCTTTACCGATTGCTTTGGCACCAAGGTAAGTGTCGATGGCTGCGAAAGCGTGGTTGAAACGGTACTCTTCATACTCTGGGAAACTGATGACAACGTAGGGAGAAAAGAAGTTGATGACACGGTCGGAGAATCTTTGGACAAATGAGAGTTGTTGGATTGTAGACAAAAAGAACTCTTTGATTGCGATCTTGAGGTGTTCAGGGAATATTTGTTGAAAAGTTGCCCATAAGAAGAACAAACTTGCCATGCTTGAACCAAATGATCCCATCGTATCTCCCATTTTCGTCAAGTAAGACTTGTGTTTGAGTTTGTTAAAAAAAAAAGACTTGTGTTTGAGTCGTTTGGATTAGCGTGTAACACTCTTATTTATAGACATTATTCGAAAAAACAATGCGTGTATTTAAAATTGTTATGAATATTGATGATGTCCATATGGAAAGTTTAGATATACTTGTTCTCCACTCCAAGTTAGATTTTGTTTCCAAGTTATTATAATCTTATATAAAAGATATATTACTCAATGAATAAGACACACAAATTTTTCTCTTTTTTTTAAAATTTTATAACACGTTACCAATACGAATTTCTAGCGATCTTGAGCTAATATGTATAGATTTTTATTATGTTATACTAGGTAAAGAATCCGTGCGATGTCGCACGGGAAGTCATTTTATAGAAAATATAATGCCACATTCTATATACTTTCTTTTTGAGAAATATATATGCTACAAATTATCTTGTATGCAACTTTATATGTTATAAAATTACAAACATATCAAGACCAAATAAGATATATGTTTATTACTAAATTTATAATGTAATTTACCAAATTTAGAGATCTTGTTTGGTTACATACCCATGATTCATTTGAAACCATATAAAATGCATGTACAGTCAAACGAAATTATTACATAGTGTTGTTAGAATGCTTAGATTTAGGAAAAATATAGTTATAGTTAGCAATGAATCTTTATAAATCAAAAAGGATAAGTTAAATTCCAAGACATAGAGTTGTATTGATAGTTCGGTATTATAAGTTATATATTCATTTTAACTTATATACAATCTTCTTCGAATCATGTTTATTAGTAACTAGTATTTTAATATTTTATTTTTGATAAATACTTCAATTTTAATTATTTTCCAAAATAATTCTCCATCTGCTCTGTTTTAAGTGACGCTTTAGAGCATTTCCCCCAAATTTTGGCTACTTATATAATACCTACTTTAACCTTTATATATATGTGCTTAATTGACTCCAGCCATTATTGCGATAGATCATGTTAGAAGATTAAAAGAAGTCAAATTTGATAATTTTTGGCCTATATTTTCGAAAACGTTTACAATATTGGAACAAATTAAAAATACTAAAATGACTATTAGAAAAGAATGGAAGGAGTATTAATTATAGTTAATTGAAATATATAGAACTGCGAGCTTTCTATATTGTATATATTCTGTAAGAAAATAAATTAAATTACTGCTATCGAATAATATTTTAATAATCACAATCTTATTTTATCAAATAATTTTTCTGTTTAGGATTTTAAAGGAAAATTTCAACAAAAAAAATTATTAAATAAGTTTAAATTTTCTTTTTGCTATTAAATAAATTTAAAAATTAGTTATTTATTATCTTAGTATATACATTTTAAAGTATTAAATATTTTTAAAACATCACACATAATAAAAGGAAATTACTACCGAGTAATCCGTTGTAATTATCTTTTGTTTAGGATTTTAAAATAGAAAATTACTATCATTATTTTAGTATATATATTTTTAACTAGGTGTTTTTCCCGCACATGCGGGAATAATCCATTTACAGCTAATTATTAGTTTATGTCTTATTAATTTAAAAATTATTATAGTAAATAATTGTTTATGCTTTAACAAAAAAATATAAATCAAATATATATATATATATATATATATATATATATATATATATGATAAAAAAATTCTTCAATATGTATATATTTATTATTGTGATAAACTTTTAAAAGCACATGTATATTAGAAATATTTTAGAAAATCTTTTATACAAATAATTTTGATTGGTTAATATTTAGTTATATATTGTTCTATTTCTTACAGTTTTATAATAAAAAATTATTTCCAGATAACAACTTTAAAGTAAGTTTTTATTTTGATGATTTTATCATATTAGTTTGTAATCAATTATCTAATATAACTTATAATCTATTTTTTTTGTCATCAATCTAATATTTTTAATATAAATTATGTTAATTATTTGATAAATAAAAACGTAAAATCATAAAAAATATGACACATAAACAAAATTACTTTTGACTGATTAATATTTAATTTTAAAATTTTTATGTATTGACATTTTATAATATAAAAATTTGTTTCCAGATAACAACAAAATATCTATATGAGAATTATCTTCTTTAATATATATATATATATATATAAAACTGATAATTTATCATATTAATCTATAATCAATTAGTTAATATAAAATTTAATATATTATTATTAATATAATTTTGTTTTAATTATATAATAAATGGGCAATTTAAATCAAATATCTAAAATCATAGAGAATATGACACATAACAAATTTTCGTTTAATTTAATTATATGATAAAGGGGAAATTTAAATCAGATACCTAAAATCATGAGAACATGACACATAAACAAAATCACTTCTCAAATAATAATAGTTAATATTTAATTATATATTGTTCTATATCTTACAGTTTTATAATAAAAAATTATTTCCATATAACAACAATATATAGAAATTATATTTTTTAAAGTAAGTTTTTATTTTGATGATTTTATCATATTAGTTTGTAATCAATTATCTAATATAACTTACAATCTAATATTTTTAATATAAAATTATTGTAATTATTTAATAAATAAAAAACCTAAAATCATAATGCCTTTTAAGAGGTTCGTGAAACTGATTAGCTATCTTAATTGACACTTAAAAATTATGATCGTTTAAGCCGTGGAATAATTAGTAGTAGCTGTAGATGCTTTGGACATCCATTTCTTTTCTAAAGCAATTATTCAAATCAATCATGTTTTACATTTAAAAAATAAAACTACAGCAAAAAAGTTAGAAAATAAAATATATAAACTTTTAAAATCAATTTTTCTACGGGTTTTATTAAGTTCTTTGAAAATAAATATACAGCAAAAAAAATTAAAGTCAAAGCAAAAAACTAACAGTTTTTTTTCTAAACCAAAAAATCTAAACTTAGAGCACCAACCAATCAGTTAGTGGGTTGGTAAGTTCTGTTGAATAATGTTTACTAGATTTTGATCCGCACGCCCATGCGGGTGTATATTTCAAAAATATATTGCTATTTATTTTTATGTCAATATCAAAACTGAATAGAAAATATTCAAATCTGAAGAACCGAACCGATCACTATCTAAAAGAGTAATACCAATCCTGAACCAAAATTGATTAAATATCCAAATTATTCAAAATTTTGATATTTATTAGACAACTGAAACCATAACCAATTCGAACCGAAGTATTTTGGATATCAAACTGTATCTGAAAATATTTATATACTTATATATATATATATATGTTAATTATTTTTAGTTTTAATTTATATTAAAACATCTAGAATATATATGATACTTTTATGTTGGTTTAAATACTTGAAAATATATAAAATATTCAAATATAAATATCTAAAATAGTGGAAGTACACTCAAAGCACCAAAAATATTAAAAATAATTATTGATTTTTGATCCAAAATTAAAACCAAACCAATTTATATGTTAAGTTTAGGTATTATGATATTTTTTATTCATATTTATATACAATATATTTTTGTTTATAGATTTTAAGAATTTCAAAATATATAATAATTTTTTAAAAAATTTAAATGGGTTTTTCGAACCCGAACTAAACCCGCAAAGATCTGAATATAATTCGAAATGAAATTTAGAAATATCTAAATGGGGCTGAAATCCTTTGACCGCAGAAACCCAAAACCCAAACAGATCTGAAACGAATCTGAATGAATACCTGAACACCCAACCCTAGTCATAATTCGAATTAAAATTTAGAAATATATGAATGGGGCTGAAATCTTTGACTCCGGAAATCCAAACGGATCCGTAACGAACCGGAATGGATACCTGAACTCCTAGCCCTAATCACTATTATGTATCATATATATGTCATCATATAATTAATTGTATTAGTCCATCATATAAATAATCATATAATTAATAAATATTTCATCTAAACTATTAAATCAGTTTTTTGTCAACACAAAAAAAATTCACCACACACGATATCGCCCAAAATATCTTTATATATTCTATTAAATTAGAAAATGACCTATCTATATAGATTTAGTCCAATTATTATTTTTCTTTATTTAAAGATAAAACAATATATATGTATATATCACTTTTACGCAATTTATGAAAGCTAAAATTCAAAACAAAAATGTAAAATAAAAAATATACTCACTTTTTAAATGACGGATCAGAATCTAGTCTTTAATTAAAAATTATCCACCACATAGTAACCGTTTGATTTAAAAAATAAACCAGAAATGATTTTTTTTTCTTATTAAACTCTGCCTACATCGATCACCGTCTCCTGTAAATTATGGTAGTTCAAATATGGTTATAAACTATTAGATGTAAATACAACCAAAGACTCCAATCTTAATAATTGGACCTATCTAAATTATGGTAGTTCAAATATCTTAATTGATTGTCTACTTTTAGGAAAAATCTTGTTAAGATTGGAGTCTTTGGTTGTATTTAAATCGTACCATTCAATAATTTGATTTCGGCTTGAATTTGTTTTCTATACAAAGCGATTTACATTTCCATACTAAATTCAAGTATTAATTGCATAACAAACCAAACACTCATTCTCGGTAAGTAGAATTACACTCTACAATAATAAAAATGCTTTTAATGAAAGAAATAAATAATGATCTAAATTTCAGTGGCATGAATTGGTAAATATTAAGATGAAGTAAGGGTGATTTCTCAAATGTACTTCAGTTTTAATAGTATAGATATTTACTTTAGAATAAGTGAGTGAGTAATAAAATATTACTTTTGTTAGCAAAGCAAAAAGGCCGAGTATTGGGCTAATACTAAAAAGATTATACACAAGAAAATGGGGCCTCCATCCATCTCAGCGAGTTAAAATCACGCGCGGTAGAAGACAAGAGAGGAAACCAAAGGCGACATAGACGAGGAGGAGGAGGAAGAAGAAGATGAGAGAGACGGTGAAGTTGATAAGCATGGAGGGTTTCGAGTTCGTGATCGACAAGGAAGCCGCCATGGTTTCACAGACTATAAGAAGCATGCTCACTTCTCCAGGTTCTGTTTTTTTTAGGGTTACTTGTTCTTCTTGTCATCTTTTTTCTTGATTTCCTTCAAATATATTTGACCTAAAGCTTTTTGTCAGAATTTTTTTTTTTTTAAATTCGAAATTCAATTGTGTGATTGAATTTCGAATCAGATCCAAAGCCATAGCGATTTTTTATTTGTTCATGAGAAACCAAGTGTGTTTACATATCAACATGTGATTCCAGTTGTTTAGAGATGAAAGATGTTTCAAGAAACTCTCTTGTTGTTGTTGTTGTTTCCATTGGGTAGGTGGGTTTTCGGAGTCGAAAGATGGCGTGGTGACTTTCCCTGATATCAGCACTACAATTCTTGAGAAGATTTGCCAGTACTTCTATTGGTCTCTTCAATACTCCAGGTCCATTCTCTTCTCTCACTTGCTCTAATCTGATCTCTAGAACCTAATCACCAGTTTCATCTATCTAAGTTTCACTAATTAGTTTCATGCCAAACTCTTTACCCCTATTCTATTCAATTTCACAATAAAGTTTCCATCTTTAGGAGTCTCTTGTGCCATTGCAGTGTTAAAGGAAAGTGATATTGTTTACAATCATGCTGCTTTGAGATTTTCCCACTTTTAGAACTCCCCTGTCTCAATCTTTACTTCTTCTTAAGAGTTTGTATTTTCTCTTACAGAGGCAAAGAGACCGAGTTCCACATTGAGCCTGAGCTGACCTTGGAGCTCATGATGGCTGCTAATTATCTTCACACTTGAAAGAGTTTATTAACATTATTAAACTCTTTATTCTGGGTAGTCTAGTTTTTCTTTGTAACCATAAGTTGTGAATCCCCCGGAGCACTTCGTGTGGGGTTATTATAAGTGTAAGCGTTTGACTCAAAAATGGTTTGTGCTTTAACTATTGAATAGCTCCGACGGATAGTTGTTCTTTTTTATTTACTAGTTATGACTATTGACCGCACCATCAATGTTCTTGTGGGGTTTTTAGTTGTTGCCTTTCAAACAGCTTAAGTTAAGCACAACATTTTATGCTAATGATGACTGGTTTTCGTGTCTAATCACTTAAAAAGACTATTATTGTCTGCAAACGTAAAAATTACGTTAGAGGCCTAAGATTAGTCTTATCTAAGACACTTCGTGTAGGAGCTGTGACTTGAGATGTTGAATCAAAAGTCTTGTTTTATTTTGGGAGGAGATTGATCCGCTAGTCATTTTGCAGCAAGCTGATTGCGCAAGACACTACTGACCTGTAGACAATAAGCTTCTTTGGAAACGGAACGGTGAGAGGTGCCGCTCCATCCTCTAGAACCACTGCTTACCGAGTCTGTGCGGGAGAAGGTAGAGATGATAAAAATACTGTCAACGTTCGATGATGTCATTGCTGACGGTGTTTGGCATCATCACCATCTCTATAGCTTAGCTAGTATTCAGGTGTACCCGTTCGAGGAAGACTCAATTCACGCTCTATCAAAAGGGATCATCCCTGTAAATGCGCTGGTAACACTGGTCCGAATACGGCTTAAATTACAAGCTTAGCACCGTGGATTTAACCGTTGCAGCCAGGAATACATACATACCATGTGTTTTGTCACCAAAGTGGTTCTCGGTGATGGCAATACAATTGTCGTATGTATCGAGTAACACACATTTCATTTGAATTCTAAGCTCTAGTTGGTATCCCTCAACTCATGTTGGTATGCCTAAACACATGTCGTATACATACCATGTGTTTTGTCATCAACGTTACTTATGCCAGAAAATCAAACGAAGTATATCAACCGAACTCTATACTACAATTTAAAAACGTTTGTGTTAAAAGCAAAAATTCCTAACTATACAAAGTACAAACCATAAAAGCATAATTCTAATATATACAATTATTATTCAACCTTATAAATTTTTGTAAAACTTATTTTTGATTTAGTGCTTATGATATATTTGACATTTTTAACAGCAGCACACTATGAATTTTGTTTTACAAAGATCATTTTCTATACATTATTTGTGAAGTGATTTGATACATGTCATTACCACGTCCAATTTCAACAAAAAAAAAAGATGACATAATTTACAAAAAATATGATATGACATTAACTTAATTGTGACATTGCAATTTTCCTTATAAAACTTTAAAATCTTGGTAAGATTTTTTTAAACATGGCAATTGCTATTAAATATTAATTCATATATCATCATTAATATTAACTTTCTATATAAATATTCTTTTTTGCATAATTATGAAAATATATTAATAACTAATATATTTATTTTTAATATTAAAAATTATAAATATATTTATTCTGAATATTACAATTTTAGAAATATTATTAGATTTATGTTTTGAAAATTATATATCTAACAAAGCTTTCTCTTAAATTTTATAGAATTTGATTTAAATTAAAAATTAAATAAAAATTTATTCATTGTATCTTAATTTCTACATATAATTAAAATTAAAATTTATTTTAACTATAATTTAAATTTTAAAAAATTTATTTCTGCACATGGTGCATGAAAACACCTAGTCAAATATTAAAGTATTCCAAATAAATTTTAATGTGAATTGCAAAATTAAGAATAGCATTCGTCATATTAAGATATTTTCATA
Organism: Raphanus sativus; assembly: GCF_000801105.2. Classification (NCBI taxonomy): domain Eukaryota; kingdom Viridiplantae; phylum Streptophyta; class Magnoliopsida; order Brassicales; family Brassicaceae; genus Raphanus; species Raphanus sativus. The sequence continues at coordinate 5,999,802 of NC_079519.1, read as the reverse complement.
ACTTTTTGTTTGTTAATTCATGAGTTTAAATCTTGGGTAACAAACAAAATCAATAAAAATGGCCAATAAAATCGTAAATATCAATTTTAATTTCTTTAATACTAGGTGATTTGCCCGCACATGTGGACATAATCGTTTTACTAATATTTTTAACATATTTATTATGATTTGAACACCATGATAACTTATTTTCTATATTATTAATCATTTTAGTTTTCTTTGATTTTTGTTTTGGTCTACGTCTCCTAATCACAAAGGAAAACTATAAAACTATGAGAGCATAATTACATATAAAATATTTTACACAATAAAGTAAAGTAAGAATGTGTTGGTATTTCTTAATCTACTTTGTATTTTGAATCAGAAATATGTATTAAATTATCAAAACAAAACACTAAAATACATAAAATCCAAGTAAGAAAAAAATTAATAAAAAAATAAAATGAAGTTCGATGATAATTTAGAAGAATTAAAAAAAAATGAATTGAGATGATGACAATATTTCATTGGTTTACTTGATCAATACATACATTGATTTATCTTAATATTTCATAAGTTTACTTTTAATAAAAGAAAAAACATATAATGATAGTTTTATTATTTAAGTTAATTTATGGTTAATTATATAATGATAAATCTAATTATTCATTAAAAATATATGTATTTTAGCCATTTGAAAACTAAAGCATTAAACACATGTTCATAACATGATTACATAGACAATTCTCTAAACTTAATATCAAAACATATTTTCTTATAGATTAAACAGTAGTAAAACATACACGTGAAATAACTACCGATATAATTCAGAATGCCTAATTCATAATTTGAAACTCCATGTAATAAAACCGATTTGTTCATAGTTTTTCAAACTCAAAAAAAAAATGAGAAAATAAAACTATAAAGTTTAAAACATCTTACATCATATGAAAATAATAATTGGTGCTAACTTGTTTAAAATAATTATAATTGTAATTTCAATTAGAAGTTTAAAATATTTATATTATCTAAACTAATAAATTAATGATTTAAGCGAAAAACTAATAAGAATATTGTGAAAGTTAAAATAATTATAATCATAATTCCAATTAGAAGTTTTGAAATATTTTTACTATTTAAATTAATAAATTAATTAAAATTTCGAAACATTTTTATTATTTAAATTAATAAATTGATGATTTAATCTAAAACTAATATGAATATGACAAATAATCAAATTAGCTAAAATTATAGAGAATGTGACAAATCAGTATAATCACTTTATAAATAATAGTATAGATTTGCACACTCCGAAAATTCTTGCGAGTTTAACTTAATTAACTTGGCCAACCATCTGAGACGTATTTAGAACAAAAACTCCGAATGTATAAAAATATTTAATATATGTTACCAAAATATCTCACCCAATTTGTTCATTATTAATATATGATCCGCAAAATATGAATCTTAATAATAATACTAACAATATTTTGATTCAGAAAATCTGTTAAATATATATTTTAAATATTTTGCACCAGTTTCCCCAAATACACTTTTAACCTAAACACCTAGAGTCTAACGGGGAGCCATCACAGAAACACTGAGAATAAATAGAGAAAATAGTGAGTAAGAATAAAATCATAGGAATGATCAGAAATAATAATTCCTTATCAAAATTAATGATAATTTTTTTCTATTAATCATCTACAATAAAAGAAATGAGATGAAATATAAAATAAAAAGTATTCCTTATGTATAGTAAACTAGGGCCGGCCCGCCCTACGGGCGGGATTATAATTTGAAAATAATTTAAATAGTTAGAGTAAATATTTTGTTTTTTGTTTAATATTTTTTTATTTTAAAATGTTATATTAATATAAATTAATTTTTATTAAATGAATTATGATTACTTTCTTTGATTTTATGATAAAAATGACAAAAAAAATTGTAATCAATTATTCATATATATATATATATATATATAACACTTCACTTTTATTAATAAAATCAAGAGTTGACATAATCTTCCTTTGAAGATTTGTTATAATCTGCGAACTGAAATTATAGTATTTATAAAGAGTTGAATGAATTGTTGTAGCCTTGGCTAGGAAGATGTGTTCCTAACCAATAACCTGATTTAACTTAGTAAATATTATTCATATATAGCTTTTAAAAAAATAGGCTGGCAGCATAAAATTTGATATTGTTTTTTTATTGTTTAATATTTACAAATATATGTTAGGTTATATATTTATGTATTATTATCTTTGAGAAAAGTATATTCATGTTGTTTTTTTATGTTTCTTCAAACCCACATTAACAAAATTTTGAAAATAATGAATTCTGTAAATTTTTTTTTTTATTACCAAAGTTTAGGCTAAACCAAAAAGATAACAAACAATCAACTATATGATGTATTGTTAGTTATAAAGACTATATGATGTATTGTTAGCTATAAAAATTATTTATGGAGCATTCGCTGTATTGTTAATATATGTGGTTCAATATTCAAATGTTAAAAATGTGAATTTTATTATACATTTTAAAATTTTACACTGATGTATCATGTTTTCTTTTCTCATTTGTTGAGATGGTGGGAAAAGTTGTTCGAACTTATAATATTACTTATTTTATCATGATTAATGATTTAATTAAGTTTGGACTTATCCAAGATATTTTTTCGTATTATATTATTCTTACTATCTTTTTTTACAATTTTTACTATCTATTATATTATCATTGTTAGAAATCATTTAGTAAACTTACCACCAATTTATAATTATTTTATATTGTCATCAATATTTTTATTTTTGACCTTTTTAAAAATGTTAGTCAACTGTACTTTTTCATACATTTTTCTGAGTTTTATATGCATATTTTAGTTCATAATGATCATTTTAGGTTGCATTTAGATGCATAATTGCATATTACAGGGTTTTAAAGTGCACAATTGGAAGTTTTGGGGGGCATTGCAAGGTTATTTCAGCAAATCAGAAACATCTGAGGTCTAAACGAAATAAGATGAAACCACACGACCAGTGTTGCAAATTCTGGATACTCGTTGGGTCTAGATTGCATGATCAGAAATGTTTGGGGCGGCATCAATAGGACGTTTCTGCACGTGTTAAAAGTTCAGGGGCCTAACTTAAAGAAGCCAGAAGACGAAGAGCCAGATGTGCAAAAGAGGAAGAAATAGCCATTAACGTTGCTCGATCTTCTTCTCGCCGGATCTGTTGACAACGACGATCCTTACCAGAGCAGAGCACGACTCCGGAACTTCAAGATGCCTTATCCATGGGATCGAGATGAGGATTAGTGACGGCTTGGGCGGTGCTATCACAATGGCGTGGAGCTTTGATTCCGGTGGGTTGTGTGGAGGAGATGCTTGGGAAGGAGAGGATCTTCGAACGCGAGCTGAGATCCCACGACAATCCACACGATGCGGAGGAGCATTGGGCCAGACACAGCCAAAAACACAACACATAAACAAAACTCAATAGAAATGATGCGCAGCGTTTAAATAAATGAGGACACGTGTTGTCCTGTGGTCGAACAACTTAGTGACGTGTCATCCTATGTGTCAGCAGGAGAGAACACACTGTACTTTATATATATAGATTTGTTAAAGTCTGACCAAAAACAAAACTCAATCAACACGAAGCCCAAAAGCATTTTGTTTTAATTCATTTAGTCATCATTTAAAATCTAAATTTTAGTATTTTAGTCTGACCAAAAACAAAACCCAATCAACACGAAGCCCAAAAGCATTTTGTTTTAATAAACACTAAACCTATCTTAAACCCATAATTAGTGATTTTTAATAAAATTTAATTTTTATGTATTAATTAAAATATCTAGAATGATAAACATAAATGTTTATTAAATCTGTAATATAATAGTTTATTGATAAATTAAATTTAAAATATAATTATATTTATTGATCAAATCTTTTTAAAAAATTAATTAGTATTTTGGAAACATAAACAATATATATAAAATAATAAAATAAAAGAGGACAATTTTATTGAAATTGGATATAAACAAACATAAAATATACGCAAAACAATAATAGTAAAGAAAGAAGACAATTTATTGAAATTGACAATAAACAAAAATAAAATCTACGAAATATTAATTTAAACAAATCTAGTTACAACATTAATTGAGCATCATTAAAACATGTGAACTGTGTTATCATTATAATAGTTTTAATCTAAATCTATACTATGTTTTATTAAATAATAATAAATTAATTAATAATTCAAAAAAAAATAATTATTTTTAAAATAAAAGTTAATTATCTAATGTGATTAAAATAAATATGATATATTACTTAGTAATTTTAAATGATTAAAATTTAATATCAATTGGTCTATTCTCTGTTATTTTCTTTAATTATATATTATTCAAATAAAAAAAATATTTTTTTAAAAAAAAAATCTGTTATATTTTGAATTTTAAAAACGATTATAAATTATTGAAACTGTTAAAAGTCACATTCAAAATTTCTGATCAACAATTTAATTTTTGTTTCGTTATAACAAGATACAAATGATTATAAAATTATACGAATAGAAGTTTCATTTAATATATATTGAGATCAAAAGTATATTTTTATTTTACTATTGTTTTTATTGAATTACATATCATATAAAATATTTTAATTTTGAAATAATACCATATTTGAATTGATAAAAATTATATATTTTAGAATTTTAATTTGATCAAATCATTTAATACATTTTTTCATTTTTTACTATTAACAAAAACATTTTCTAAACATTTCTTAAAAGATAAATGTTTTAAAATTAAATTTTGTTTGAAAAAGATGCATGTTTTAAGTTTTTGATGTAATTTTTATTAGTTGAAATGATGAATTTTAAATTAAAAAAATAATTGTACTTTTAAAATTACTATTAGTTTAGAATTATGATAAATAAGAAAAGTATTTTATAAAACAACACATTCGGCAGAGAGGGTAGATTATTGAGAAATTGCCAAAAATACCATTTTCATAGTACCACTTTTCATGTTTACACTAACCACTTTTACCACTACTTTTAATGAAGAGTTTAGATTTGAACGTTTAGGATTTAGGGTTTAGATTTTATGTTTTAGGGTTTAGATTTGATGTTTTAGGGTTTAGGGTATAAAGTTTAAGGTTTAGAGTTGAGGATTTAGGGTTTATAGTTGAGGTTTCAGGGTTTAGGGTTTAGGATATTGAATTTATGGTATATAGTTTAGGGTTTAGGGTTTAGAGTTGAAGATTTAGGGTTTAGGGTGTAGAATTGGGGGTTTAGGATTTAGAATTTGGGATTAAAATTTTGAAAAGCATATAAAAACAAAGATATAAGAGTCTTTAACATTTTAATAAATAAGATATTTTTGAAAATGTGTACTTAGTGGTGGTAAAGATGAATAATGGTACCTTCAAAATGGTATTTTTGAAAATTCCCCTAGATTATTACCTAATTCATTTTAATTCAAAATAATTTACTACCTCGTTTCTACCGTACTAAATAACATTATTTCCATTATGTTAACAATTTCGTCGCAGAATATCCCAAAAAGCATTAAAAGTTTTGGACACATTTAACAGCGAAACAAAATTTGCTAAATTTGAGTGATTTGATTGATATAGATTGTAACAATTTTGTTCAATTTTGCTGTTATATGTTTTACTGCTTTTACCCTTACTTTTTTTTGGAATACAAGCAAATTTAAAATTAAAATAATTTTAATTTTAAATGCCTGATGTACTGTCACTATGATCTCTTTCACAAAAAAAAAAATTGATGTATGGTTTCAGGAATAATTTTCACAAAAAAACATGTACGGTTTCTTTTTTGATAACCTATGATTTAGTCCCCGGAAGCTGGGAGGTCCATGTGAATATCCCAGTGACCATGCACTGTGATAATATGAATTTACATGGATTCGAACTCAGGTTCCGTAGACTCTATAGAATGCCATGCTAACACCCGACTATTAACGTGTAGTTAATAACATTTACGTTACCATCTATGTTTTCACAAAATGCATTAAACAACATTTTTACATAATTAATTACAATAAATCACATCAACATTTTATTCTCAAAATTTCCTTAACCAAAATTTTCATAAACAGTATGCAGTCGCAGTACATTTTCCATATATATATATATATATATATATATAGTTTAAAGAATAAAACTATATCTAATATAAAATAGATATGAATCACTACAATCGCCCAACATTTTATTTCATAACTATTATAGTTTTAGACGTAACCAAACATAACTATAACAATTTTGAGATGTATAAATAAGCATTTGTAGAAATCCTTTGGAAAAAAAAACTATAAAATACACCTGCCTACATATAGTTTATGTTAATTATAGTGATCTTTTAATCACTAACTGTCTATTTAATTTGAACGTATATTGTTTTTATTTATAATTTATTGAAAAATTTATAATAAGAAGAGAATTTTTTTGCTTAGTAATCATATTTCGAAATTTATGAATACATGTCATCATTGCAAATAATAGAAAAAGTCATCTATGTTTATTTAAATTTTACATCCATCATTTTGAACGGATTGTATTTTAAAAACATAATCTAAACTGATTTAGTCTAAACCAAAATCAATATTCATAATTGTGTTTCCTTGTGTATGTTAATTAATAGAGAAAATATTTAAATTCCATAAGCAAGCTTGGAGAATTTGGGACCTATGTTGCACCGGGACGGATACGGGCACAGATACGGGGACGGGAGCGGAGACGGGAAACGGTTAAACTTAAAATTTATGGATACGGGTACGGCATGGATACACCTATATACATATATATAATATATATATTCATAAATATTTAAACCAAATCATAGTCATCATATAAAAATAAAACATCACTATGTCATAATATAAAAATAAAACATCACTATAATATCTTATGTACGTATGATTTGAAAAACCATGAAACAACACACATACGTAACTGACAAACCAAAAAACAGAGTTTGTTATAGTACTTACTGTGTTTCTCTAAGAGATGATGAGAATCTAATCTATTAAAACTGAAGTACAAAAATAAAATTACCATTAGTTTTCCTCAAAATTTACCAATCTATGCCACTAAGTTTAAAACACAGTGTTTTGTCTTTTTTTTTAAACCGAGAGTTAATCTATTGAACCCTGCGTGATTACTAAACCATAAAACAAACATTTACTAAACCATATAATGTTATCTACTGAAAATCGATAGTCTATTGAAGCCTATGTAATTACAAAACCATAAAATAACAAACCAATTATAAACCACATGAGTTGACTTTGCTGCTGTTTATAATTATGAAATCAAAAAATTTGAAACCATTACTAAACCACATGAGTTGACTTTGATATCTATCGCTGTTTATAATTATGAAATAAAAAAATTACAAAACTATTACCGAACCATTACTAAGCCATAACATTACAATTCCAATTACCAACATATTGTTGAATAACATTCCCAAAAACATAAACATCTAATCTAAATTGTTAAATGATCTTAGTTTATCTTCGTCTACTGAATCAAATGTGTCAATACAGACACTCCTACGTAGCTTTTCATTATCAAACTTTAAAAATCCACTTACATTGTGGTAATACTGAATTGGTTACTCTCGGTTTGCTGAAAATATAACCAAGTCCATCTCATTGCAGTTGTCAATAAACCCTGAAAATGTAAACATTAATACCATAAATTATATTATTATATATCAAAATTCTTTATTTCTCGAAATACTTTATTTCGAACTGTTATCACTAATAATAATTTAAATTTTAAAAAAATTCTAATAATTTATTAATTTCCTAAACGATTTTATCTTCCAAAATCTATTCCTATATTTAATCAATCAGCATATCAATTAGAATCGAAATTCTGTAATTAAAAATAACAACTCTACCTATAGAAATTCGATCCTATCATTATGAATAATTGATTTCAAAATCAAATCTAATAATTTTTTAATTTCCTAAACGATCTTTACCTTCCTAAATATATTCCTACATTTAAGCAATCACCATAACAATTACATTCGAAATTATTTAGTTTTAAAAAACAACTCTAAATACAGAAATACAATATTATCATTACGAATCAATTAATTCAAAATATATGCTGCAAATCACGTTTAATATCTAATCATTAAATACAAATATTCATGTTATGTTGTTAACTGTCTAACAAACAAATCAGAAAAGAATATTCGCTTTAAATTTAAAGAAATTCCGACTACGTAATTATTAAATATTTATATTGAATTTACCCTACTCTAAACTAACTACCTATATATACATCTTACCCAATAACGTGAAAGCCATATCACTCTACACATATCCTCTTAAAATGTCTGAAATTACTACTTTTCATCCTCTCACAAAACTCAGGCCTTACAAGAATAATTGGCCATCACTATCTAAAGTAGATCTTTATTTGCCAAGACATGTCTTCTCACATGGTCAGTTATATGTGGTTGTGTCTAGAATGACTTAAAAAAAAGATTAAAAATTTTGATACTAGATGAAGATGGCAAACCTCAGAAAAAAACTATGAATGTAGTTTTTGACAACCCTAAACAGTTAAGATCATAAGGTATGTGTTTTTGACAGTTTAGCTTTCATAGTTTACGTTTGGATGTGCTATTTAAAAAAAAAATTTGATGTGTTTATTGATCTTTGCAGATTTCGAACTGCTTTGGATGTTTACTCTGCTTGAAGAATGCTTGCTGGTTCAGAATGTTGAGATTTAATTTATGCAAAGGATGTTTGGTTTTTTTTTTCCAGAGATTCATGAAAATAAGATTGCAATTTTGTTGATTTCTACAAATCTACGCTCTCTCTACTGTCATTTCAAACCATCTCGAATTTACTTGGTGTTATATTAGACTATCATCAACATAAATTGATTTATGCATCACTGAGGCAAGTAAAACTCAAACATCTAAACTATAGTCCGGGTTCTTCAATCTAATAACTTTTTCCTACACTGCACTTTCCTGACACATTACATAATACATATTAGTTATAGACAGAGATGTTAAACTAACCTTATTATAAGTCTGTTGTCCCGTCAAGGTAGTTGTCTTCTTTTGCAACTTGATTACATGTACTTGTGATGCAATAACACTTCAACAGCGTTTGTAGCTGATGCAAACTGTCCAGTCTGGATACTCTGCTTCACAACCTATAGAAGACACACATGGGAATGTCACTTGATGAGATTCTATTACACGACAGGATCAGAGAGGGAGCTATTTTTACCTCACTAGGCACGCGAATCAGAGAGGCAGGAAATCCACATATGGCCCCTGCAGTCTGTGGAATTTGATACAAGAGACAAGATTATTGTTCTTCTTCACTTAAATCAACGATTTTAAAAAGCAGAGTTGCTTAATAATTATATGAAGAAAAATGCAGTCTCTCTCACCAAGTGAGCAACTGCGCTTAAATTAAAAAGAAAGGTCTTCAGCAGTTTCTACACTGTCTGTGAATTCATAAACTCCCACAAATAAAGCAGAAGCCCTATGATGAAACATTTTCAAAATAACCAGAATCAAGACAAGCCAATTATAGAATATGATAACATATAAAAGGGACAAGGAAAATAAACTATTTGACATCGCCATTGATCCTTCACTGAGTTGTAACATGCAACAAGGCTCTGTCTAACCTATTAAATGTTCTTTTCCTGACCTTACATGATGTTTAAGCAAATCAAAACACAGAATATATATTGAAAAAAACTATTCATAAATAAACATCATCACCTGAATTGAGATTCTCGAACCTGGATCCCAAATTCTGCGTAATAGAGCTATCAATAGATCTTTCTTCAGTCATCCCTTCAGTCTAAACGTACCTTTAATTGATTCTGGTCAAAACACGAACGGACACTAAATTAGAGGATAAAGGAGATAGAAAAACTGTACTTTCATTAGAAAGGGAAAATGTTTTTTTTTAGGTAGACGTCGAAGGAAGCGTTTTTTGTTGTTACCTTCGCGGAAAAAAATATTAATGGGCTTCAAGATTTGTTTTCAGTTTAACGTTTTTCTAAAAAGTTATATAGCCAATTATAATTGAAAAAGATCTGGCCCAAATGTATATATCTTACTGGGCTTGCTGGCAATTTCTATTTTTTTTTTGTTTTTTTCTGAATTTTTATTTGTTTATGTAATTACTGTTTAAAAACTCTACATTTATAACTTTAGAATGTAAATAAAATCCCAAAAAATTAGTCTCATTTTACAAAATAACTAACAACCTATTTTTCTATTAAAAGTAGATTATTTACACATATTAATGTTTATGTTAGCAAGTCAAATGAAAGGTTGTACAAAAGCAAAATAATACATCCTCATTGTTAGACAATGCACACTGAACAAAGTGCCCAAGATAAATCAATCTCAAAATAAATTAACAGATAATACTAATTTTTAACATAAGGTCAAATAGAACATTCACCCGCGCGGGCGCGCGGGTCCAAAATCTAGTTGACAATTAAGATAGAAGATGAAGACAATAAAAAAAAAAAAAGAAGATGAAGACAAAAAGAGTTTGTTTAAGATTAAAATCAAAAAATGGTTTAGAACTTTGTAACCCTGATTGTTTAACTAAATGACGTATTTCCTTTTTTGTTTTCCAAAAAAATATACTGAGTTTACATAAGAAACGTTTCAAAAACGTTTCCAAAACTTAACTACGCCGTTTCCACAAATCTTTGCCGTCTCCACCGACTCTGAAACGTTTCGGAAACGTTCCCACGCCGTCCCCACCACGTCCCCGTCCCGGAAACGCCGCTGGTACGTGAGACGGCAGTGAATTGCCGTCCCCGTGCTTCATAGTTTGGGACAAACCGGAGTCACTAGTAACGCATATCCTGAAGCATCGGTACTTTAGAAGAACTGATTTCCTGGACAGTGTAGCAGGATCACGTCCATCTTATGCATGGCGGAGTATACTACATGGTAGAGATCTACTAAAGCAAGGCTTAGTGAAGGTGGTGAATTCTGGAGAAAATACTAAGGTATGGCTTGATAACTGGATCATTAATCCTCTCCCAAGGCCACCTTGTTACAACCCAGACGCAATGGTTAACTTGACGTTGAGGGTTTGTGATTTAATGGAGGAGGGTACAAACAGCTGGAACCTTCGGAAGCTAAGGGAGCTTTTTGTTGAAGATGACGTGCAAAAGGTTCTGCAAGTGAAACTGCAGAGAAATAAAGAAGATTCTCATCGATGGGGTTTCTCAAAGAATGGCATATATAACGCCAAGAGTGGATATCAACTGCTGGAAAGCATTGTCGATATGAACTCAGATCAACCTACCATCATGGCTCCATTGGAAAAACAGTTGTGGCGTGACCTGTGGAAGACAAAAACTTCTCCTAAGCTGAGACACTTTCTGTGGCGTATCATGTCAGGAGCACTTGCAGTTAAACAACAGCTGTACTCTCGCGGGATTCCGGTGGAAACAAGATGCCCTCAATGCCGTCAAGGTCCAGAGACAATCTGTCACATGCTCTTCACCTGTCCAAAAGCGAAAGAAGTGTGGGAGCGGTCGTCGTTGCCTCTACCTCCAGCGGGGTTCTCATCCTCCTCGGTGTTTTTGAACATCCACTACCTCCTGGCACTTGGGAAAAAGAAATCAGTGGAGCCTAGAATCCGCTTGATGTTCCCTTGGTTACTGTGGAATATATGGAAAAATAGAAACTTGTTCTGTTTTGAACATCGAAGTGTTGATGCAGATACCACAGTGTTCAAAGCTCAAGATGAATCATCGGTATGGCTTCAGATAAATGGTTTCATCCCCGCTGATGCTCCAGCAGTAGTAGTGGAAGTGAGTCAAAAGAGATCATGGGAGAAGCCACCACTCAATACCGTTAAATGTAACATAGGCTCTGCTTGGTCAGCAAGTAATGGGAAAGCAGGGGCGGCATGGATCCTACGGAACTCGGAAGGACGCGCAATGCTTCACAGCAGAAGGTCATTTGTTGGTATACGGTCCCAACTAGAAGCTGATCTAACTACCATGGTATGGGCTGCAGAAGCTCTATGTGACATAAAGGCGAATAGGGTTCTTATGGAAACATCAATGCTTCACTGGCGAGGTGAATTTTCTCCATCTATGCTTCATTATACCCTCCAGCCCCTATGGAGAAGGTTGAGAAGAGCTCTGGATCATCTAGAGATAAACATAATTACAGTGATCCACAAAGAGTGCAATATGGTGGCCATGTCAATCGCTACTAGTGCCCTGCAAGTTCAATGGCAACAGTCTTATGTGGCGAATAATGGGCCTATTTGGCTGCAATCTCTTATCACGAAGGAAGCAGCAAGTACTGCCTAATGAGTTTGCTATGAAGTATCTCGGAGCTCATGATAGCCACCGAGCAAGAAGATCTTGAATCTTTTTCCCTGTGTGTTAGGGAAGTCGATGCCTATTGGTATCTTATTTATTTGCCTTGTTTTGTTTTGTTCCCCAAACTACTTTGGTTGGTGGTTGCAGAAGTTTATCGTAATGACAAAAAAAAAACTGATTTAGTCTAAACCAAAATCAATATTCATAATTGTGTTTCCTTGTGTATGTTAATTAATAGAGAAAATATTTAAATTCCATAATTACATAGTCAAATATCCATACAAAGTTTTATCTTTGACCAAGTTCATCTAATTAAACTGTTTTATTATAAGGATCTTCTGCAAAAAAATTCTTCAATGTAACTTTTTAAAAATTAATTCACGAACTTAAACGGGTCTCAGTTAAATTGCAATATAAAATACCCATGTATTAGTGACATGACTGGAACGTAGAGATATTGACATGTGAATTTTTTAGCTCGTGGATTAATTTGCAAAAAAACTATATTGAAAGTATGTAAAGTCGATGACAAAAAAAAATATATTGAGAGTATTATTTTGCCAAAACCCTTCTTATAATAAACTCCAATTAATATATTTGACTACGTGGTAAAAGATGTATCTAGTCTCACTTATGTTTAGTAATTGAAACTACAAAAATAAATTGTAATTTTATTTTAGCATTTTCCATTTACTATATTATATTTTAGCAAATGGAAAATGCTAAAATAAAGATAAACTGAGAACTCAATTATTTAGGATAGGGAACTATGATATCCTGAACTAGTTTAGTTTTTTTTTATTGGCTGAGTGCAATTTAGCCGATGGAGACCCCATCCTAAAAGTGTGAACAAAATGTCACAATTTAATTGATACAGATACCAATATAATCATTTATGGTAAGACTATTAAAGGCACAAAATCAGAGGATTGAATTGAATTAGATTCTTTTAATTTGATACCATGCATGTATTATCTCTCGTATATATGTACATCATTTCATCTTGATCTCAACAGAAAGTAAAAGAAAAAACTGCAGTGACCTTTAATTCAATTTAGAAGAAAATGGGAAAATTACGAGCACCTTCCTCTTCCCTCCTCTCCTGTCTCCTTGTCCTATTCTTGAGTTCAGTTTCAGCAGTTACAGATGATCCTCAAGATAGACAGGTATTATTATTATTAGGACAGAATGTTTGTCCCTATATATAACATGACCATCCGTTATGACATGAACGTTGTGCTGATGAATTATATGATTATATTGATTATGAATAAAGGTGTATATCGTCTACATGGGTTCACTTCCCTCTCGAGCGGACTACACACCAATGTCCGATCACATGAGTATTCTTCAAGAGATCACAGGAGAAAGGTGTGATTTCTCTTTAATATATGATTCTATAATCATAATGCGTTATCATCAATTTAATTTTATGATTTATGAAGATGCTAACACGTGATAAGATAAACTCTAGTTCGACCGAAGGTCGTTTGGTGAGAAGTTACAAGAGGAGTTTTAACGGATTCGCTGCCCGACTCACTGCATCGGAGCTCGAACGAGTAGCCGGTGAGTGTTCTAGAAACTAGACAGATTTAATGATATAAAAGGTTAGACAACTAATTTTTTATTTATTTTTATGAATTACTTAGAAATGGAGGGAGTTGTGTCTGTATTCCCGAACAAAATGTTACAACTCCAAACTACTGCGTCATGGGACTTCATGGGTTTAAAGCAAGGCACGAGAACGAAGAGGAACCCAACCGTGGAAAGTGATACCATTATTGGAGTCATCGACAGTGGGATCACACCGGAATCTGAGAGCTTTTCCGGCAAAGGCTTTGGTCCTCCTCCTACGAAATGGAAAGGTGTTTGTTCTGGCGGTGAAAACTTCAGATGCAACAAGTAATTCTCATAAGCTATTCTCTCTTTAGAAATTAGTACTATTGGTTTTAATTTCTGCATAAAATCAATTAGTTACAGAATAAAAGTTAATATTGTGGATCTGTTTATTATTATTTATTTCAGTAAGTTAATTGGGGCAAGAGACTACACAAGCGAAGGTGCTAGGGACACTGAAGGCCATGGTACACACACAGCGTCCACTGCGGCTGGAAACGCAGTCGCGGACACAAGCTTCTTTGGGATCGGCAATGGAACCGTAAGGGGAGGCGTTCCAGCCTCTAGAATAGCAGCTTACAAAGTCTGTATCCCGACAGGATGTAGCTCGGAAGCTCTCTTGTCTGCATTCGATGATGCGATTGCTGACGGTGTGGACCTCATCACCATCTCTATCGGCGGTAAAAAGGCGTCCATGTTCGAAAATGACCCGATCGCCATAGGGGCTTTTCACGCTATGGCCAAAGGAATTCTCACTGTCACTGCTGCTGGTAATAGCGGTCCGGATGATAGTACAACCTCTGCTGTGGCGCCGTGGATGTTAACTGTTGCAGCCGGTACCACAAACCGTGGGTTTGTCACCAAAGTTGTTCTAGGAAACAATAAGACGCTTGTCGTGAGTACCACGTAACACTCTTATTTTTTAGCATCGAAGTATCTTTTTACGTTTTAGTTACCAATGATTGTTATTAACAGGGGAAGTCAGTGAATGCTTTTGATATGAAAGGAAAAATGTATTCACTGGTGTACGGAAAATCTGCTGCTTCCTCTTCTTGCGATGCAGAAACCGCAGAGTAATGTCTTTCCTGAAAACACTAAATTGTGATTTTTTTTTGTTTTTTTTTTGCAAATTTCTAATGTGGTTTAGATCAATTTGTTTTTTTCAGGCTTTGTAAGCCAGAGTGTCTAAAAAAATCACTTGTGAAGGGAAAGATCTTAGTGTGTAGTAGTCCGAGTGGTTTGAAAGTGGTTGGATCACTTGGAGCTATTGCAATCATTTACAAAAGCCCTAAGCCAGATGTGGCCTTTGTTCACCCTTTACCTGCTTCTGGTTTGCCAGAAAAAGAATTTGAATCTCTAGTCTCTTACATTGAGTCCGAAGAGTAAACACAATCATCTTCTCTATGCTTTATACATTTTACTCCCAAGATTCTTCATCTATATTTTAACATGTCTTTTATTTGTTTTCTCTTAGTTCTCCACAAGCGGCTGTTTTAAAAACAGAATCAATCTTCAATCGTACATCTCCTCTAATTGGTTCCTTCTCTTCTCGTGGTCCAAACACCATCGCTGTGGATATTCTCAAGGTAAATTTACATAATATTTATAACAATGGTTATGTTTAATTCTCCGGTTTGAGAGAAATAAGGTGGATTACTTTGCAGCCGGATATTACAGCACCAGGAGTTGAGATCCTTGCGGCATATTCACCTGATGGTGAACCATCTCAATATGACAATAGACATGTGAAGTACTCTGTTCTCTCAGGAACTTCTATGGCTTGTCCGCACGTTGCAGGTGTGGCTGCATATATCAAAACCTTTTACCCTAAATGGTCTCCCTCCATGATTCAATCTGCTATCATGACAACCGGTAAGAAGAAATATCATCTGAAATTTTGTACTTTCTTGTCCCACAAGTAACGTTTTATTTTGTTACGCTGCTCTTATATGGTCTCTTAACTAATCTTTGCAGCATGGCCGGTCAATGCTACTGGAACTGGCATCGCATCGACTGAGTTTGCTTATGGATCTGGACATGTCGACCCAATAGCCTCTCTGAACCCTGGACTTGTCTACGAATTAAACAAAGTAGACCACATCGCCTTTCTATGCGGCATGAACTACACTTCCAATGTCCTTAAAATCATCTCTGGTGAAACTGTCACTTGCTCCAAAGAAAAACAATTTTCAGCCAGAAACCTCAACTATCCTTCAATGTCGGCTCGGTTGTCAAGTTCTGATAACTCCTTCACCGTCACTTTCAACAGAACCGTCACTAATGTTGGTAAACCGAATTCAACATACAATTCAAAAGTGGTCCCTGGTCATGGATCTAAGCTCAGCGTGGTGGTCACTCCTAGTGTTGTGACTTTTAAGACGGTCAACGAGAAGCAATCGTTCAAGGTAACTGTAACCGGCAGGGATCTTGACTCAGAACTGCCTTCGTCTGCAAATCTAATCTGGTCTGATGGGACACATAACGTTAGAAGTCCTATTGTTGTTTATACTGACGCTTACTAAATGAGGCATCATCAGTTCGCCAGAGTCATAACAAATAAATCTTTCTGGTTGTTGCTATGCTTCTTTATTTTATTTTCAGCTATCTTGTTGCTCTATATTGTCTCGGCTTCAGTTGAGTTCTTTAAAATATAAAAATGGAAGACGACGTGGCGTGAATTACGGTTCACATATTTTACCCATTTGTTACATTTTATGAGTATATCTAAAGGATATTTGTTTCTTTGCTCGCTATCAATTTGGTTTGAGTTGAAACTTATTGAGTTGGAGAAGTCATCCAAAATAGATAAAATACATAAGTTACTTACCTAACTTTTAATTTAACAATCATAACTTCTCCTTTTACAAAAAAAACATCATAACTTCTTAATTCTTTGTTTGGGCATTTGTAGCTTATATATACGTTATGAAAGGCTTATATTAATTTCTTATATAAATAACTCTTTATATTCATTAAATAAACGTCAATATGTAAATACTGTCCGTTGCTTACGTTTTGTTTTGGTCTATATAAGTCCACTCGCTTCCTATCCTCCAGAATGATAAACACGAAAACATCAAATTTGTTATTGAAAAAAAAAACAATAAGAGAAGAAAACAATGAACAAGGTTAATATCTTCTTGTGTTTGTTTATGTTTTTTATGATCACCTCCGCCCAACCCAGGCACGATGGAAGAAAGGTATTATTTATCGAAATACGTAATATATTAAAAAGATATATATAACAGCGTACGTAAGATGGTAATCAAGGGTGGATACTGGATAACGCAGGTCTACATCGTTTACATGGGAGCATTACCGTCAATCAACGACTACGTCGCTATTAACGATTACCATTTCTCATTGGTTCGAAGTGTCACCGGGAAAAGGTAAACTATTTTCATATCAAGGTCCGGTGTGGGGTCAGGGTCTCTCGATTGAACAGGCTCATATTTTTTTAAAGAACCGGCTCATCATAATATATAATATTCTTTGTTTCTGCTACACACAATCTAACTAGTTGAGGTGTTTACATTTACTAATCAGTTACACACCAAGCCTAATTGTCTCCAACTACGGGGCGTCCTTCGACGGGTTCGCTGCATTGCTCACTGAGGAAGAAAGCAAGAAGCTTTCAGGTAGAAAAGTTTCCAACCTTTTTTGAAAAAAACAAACAAAATCAAAGAGGATTAACAAAGAGGGTTTAATGTGGAAAAATAATATTGTAGATTTTTAGTCACTGACACATTACTTAGATTGAGCATTTTAGTTGAGCACAAATTATAATACTGAAATTCATGTTAAACGAATCAAACTAAATCTGAAATAGAAACCGAATATGTTCAACCAGATCGAATTTTGATCGAATAACCGTAATTTTTTTTTTTTGAATCAATACTATTAAAACATGAACATGACCTATTAATATAGATTTGGTCTAACAATTATTTTCACATGTTATCTATTTAAAAAGTTAAATAATATAAATATAACTATCTTTTACTATACATATCTAAACGTAACATTCATTCTAATCCCAAATTTTTAGTAGTTCACTTCTCTAAATACATTTTTAAATTACAGTTATATAAATAACAAAGTAAAGTGAATAGTTATATCGTATTTGATATTAACAGATATAATACTTTTTAAATACGGTCAGAATCTATTAGTATAACTAAAATTTCACCAATTAACACACGAGTCAGACCAATTTTTTTTAATGAATTTCCATATGTTAAATAAAGCAGCTTTGTCTGGTTTTTAGTTTACATAACTACATTCGTTACCCAAAATTTTGAATAGGCAATCTGTCATAGAGTAAAATGTATAGCTTGTGTATCTATAACTAATGGTAATTTATTTTGTATTATGTTCCTCTCTGCTTAAAATTGTTTTATAGTCATGCCGGATGTGGTTTCGGTTTTTCCGGACAAGATGCTATATCTGGGCGTGATCAATGACGATGGCATACACTAGAGACTATGGACTCGACATTTGTAAACTGTAGCCATTGATTTTTTGTACTAATCATACATACTTTGTATGAAACTTCATACGATTACTGAATCTTTAGAAGAAAAATGAGTATTTCAAGAAAAGAAAAAGAGTATTTCTATTTCATAAGAAGGGGCCGTGACTATTTAATGTCGTTGTCAGACCATCTCCAAAAAAAACATTCTATTTTGAAGTTTTAAGCTAGTTTTCTGCAAAAGTAAAACTTCAACCTTAACTTCAAAAAAATTTACTAATTTAAATTCATAAACTTTATAAATAAATAATACATATATAAAAACATTATAGAAATATTAATTAACAAAATCATACAGTAAAATATATAATTTTACATAGAAATACATAATTAAAAATTAAATTACAAGTAAAATACTACATTATTCTATAAATGTATTTTCATAAATGATCAATTAGTGCATTTGTTAAGTTTTGTTTTTAATATTGTTGTTATCTAAATCTATTTTTGAAAATAAAAACTTAATTTAAAGTTTTTATTTAGTTTTATTTGTAAAAATTAAAATTATAAAAGAAAATTTTAAATATTTATGAGTTATAAAATTTTGAAAGATTAAAAAATTAGAAAACAAAATATTTAAGAATTATAAATTGTAAAGACCAAAATGCAATAAAAATATTAAACTTCAAATTTAAAGTTTTGAATAGTGACATTTTATATTTGAAGTTTCACTACTCAAAATTTCAAATTTGAAGTTTTGAAATTCCTTTTAGAGAGAAAAAATCATATTTGAAATTATAAAGTATCTTTGGAGGTACTCTTATAACGTGTTTGCGTTATTATTTAAACTAGACTTTGACCCGCGCTTTGGAAGCGCGGAATATTTTACGATGAAAAATTTCATTAATAACTTAACAAATATTTTGATAACTTTTAAAGAGTGTGTATTTAAAATATTTTTGCATTTAAATCAGTGTTTTTAAATTCAACATGATTGTGATTATACCGGTTAATCCGGAGATCTGACAATTCAATTTAGGTTTCTAAAATATTCATATTAAAAAAAAATCAGTAAAACCTGAGACTAACCGATTGAACTGATGGATGACCGATATGTAATCTAATTGGATTTAAATTGTAATAGTTTCATAATTTGTAATCTTATAATCCAAATTTTAAAGTTCATTATTTTGCAATTTATGAAATTATGACATTTCTACAAAATTTTAAAGAAAAAACGATAGATATAAAATAAATAAGATTAATTATTGTATTGTTTGGAAACATTAATAGTAGTATAAAAAATATATTGTTTGGAAACATTGATAGTAGTATAAAGAAATAAGTATATTGTTTGGAAACATGGATAGTAGTACAAAGAAAGAAACATTAGTGATTTAATGTAGGTTTAACTATAAAGTATAAAGGTGTATTTAATTTAAAAATTTACAAAATAAATGTTAGGTCCAACAGAATGTTTGTGTTTTAATAAGATAGATTCATTGACCCACACTTGCTCAAAAAGAAAAGTGCACATATTAATACTTCTTAAAGTTCATCAGTTGAAAACGTAACCACCTGGTTATGCTACATTGGAAGCATTTCTTATTAAGATCCACGAGAAGAGATTTTTGTCACATTCTGGTATTCAAGATGTTAAATGGAGACCTAGTTATCTTCAGTGATGGAGTTATTTTTTTATTACGTGAACTTGAGTGATTGTGCAACTCGGAAGAATATCAAGTGGGGAGGCTCTGACTTTGATCATTCAAGACAGAATGCGCTTTGAAGCTCTGGTAATTGTTACATCACAAGAAGACTTGTAAAATGTCTTCTTTTTTTATTCCTTTAGTTTTGATGCTTCACAATTGTCAGAAGAGACCACATTCTTTGATTCTTGTGAGAAGAGTATCTAGTGGGGAAGTCTCTGACTTCATAATTGGCAGAAGAGACCACAGTCTTTAAATCCTTTTAGGATTCACACTGTGCGAATGTATCAATTGACAAATGTCAATGCGTATTAATGTAGCACATATATACACGAATATTTTGGTGAAATAAATGTATATATTATACAATGTCAATTTTATTTATGTAAATATATACACGAATATTTAGGTGAAAATTTATGTAAATGTTTTGCAAATGTCAATGCTTATTTATGTAAATATATTTAGGTGAAAATATATTTATATATTTATACAAATGCCAATGCTTTTTTTGGTAAAAAACAAATGCCAATGCTCATTTATGTAAAATATATACATGAATTTTTAGGTGAAAATCTATGTGTATATTTTTAAAAATATTGGTAATTTTATGATGCGTTGAAATCTACCGGAAAGGACCATATGTACAAAAATTTTAAGGCATTACCTTTTATCTCCAATTTGAGGTAATTGTTGTAGACTTGTAGTATATGATGAGATATTCTTTTGCATCTTATTCCCCGAAGCGGGATATCTCTTCCCAACAACGTGTAAACAACGAGTATAATTCGAGGTAATTTTAAGAACATAACCAAATATATTTTTTTGGTAAAAACCAAATAAACTGTTCATTCTTTCATACTGTTTTCTCTTGTTTTATTTGCTCTCGTTTCTATGTACATGATTTCTAGTACTTTGGGATTTTTTGCCAATGTGTATATGTATTTATATGTTATGATCGCGTACTAAATATTTAGAGGACATTATTTCTTATGATTTTTTCCAGGAATTATCATACTTTGATAAAGAGTTCAAACTACTAGTACAAAACAATTTTTGAAATGTAATACCAAGCTATAGTAATAAATAATTGCATTATTAATTAAGCAATATAATAAATTCTCTACAATGAAGAGAACTAAGACTTAATATGCATGGAACTAAAACAAATTTACATTATAAACTACTTTTATTGTTAAATAAACTTCGAGATCAACTATTTCAATATTGTTACAAAAAAACTATTTCAATCTTTGTAATTTCTTTTTGAATTGGATATTTGTATTTTTTTCTCCAAAGAGTTATTGATTAATATGTGTGAGCCTTCAGCATAAAGAAGAAGAAAACGAATAAACTTCACTGAGTGGAGAATTTTTGTGGACCTCGTCTCCCCGTCTTTGATCATATGTTCTTTTCTTAACCAACTGAAGATATTAAGTTGCATATTTAACCAATATTAATAATTTTGTTTTGGGCATATTACCTTTTTAATTATTTTAAAACATAAAAAGGTGACTATTTCATATCCAAGAAACGGATCAGATGAACATGCGTGGAATTTGAAGAAGATCAAGTTCATCTTCTGTTCTCTTTTCCACTTTGGCCCTATGTCATCAAGAAGGGTCGGCTACTTATCCTCTTTAAGATATCGTTTTGGTTATTACAAGGGGAATATTGAACACTGAATCAGTTCAAAAAAAAAAATATTAAACATTGAATATTGAAATTTTTCAAAAAAAAAATATTGAACATTGAAGTCTTTGAAAAATCTCACTGTTTGTGTTATCCAGAAGAGAGAAGAATCCAAATGTGTCCATAGGCTTTACAACAAAATATACAAATCGTTACAAGTTGAAAAATAAGCAGTAACCAATAAGAATGGCAAAGAATAAAAGATAGCGAAGCTTCTAATTTTCTCTAACAAGGAAAGTAAAATTGAAATAATTTATAAGCAATAGTCTTTTCAGCATCAAGAAGAGAGAACATTACCCATAATAAACTTCTTTTTCTTGACGGATGGTGACCATGATAATGATCATGATGGCTCCACTTTCTCCATAACCTAATCCCTTGTAGCATTATGTTATATATAGCCCCATTGCGATCTTTCTTCTAAATACACAAACCTTACAGAACTCCTCTTCTTCACTCTAGTTCTCTTACATAAGAAGAATCACAAAGAGCTAGAATCTGTTTCAAAGTGATTAGAGTATAAGCTTTGCAGTTTATTAATGGAAGGTAAAGGACGAGTCGGATCATCAACTTCTTCTTCTTTAACCACAGAACTCTTCGGCTCCAGGGATCCTTCACCGCCGTCTTCTTCCTCCGGAATCTTCTCCTCCATTTTCCCTCATCCCTCTAAGGTCATATTACCTTTCTTTTTTTTCTTTTTTGAGTGACCTCACCATAATGATTCTTGAAGCTTAACCTTCGGTTTCTTGATTTGATTTCTCAGGGTGTAGCAAGAGATGGGCCAAACTCCAAACATAGCTCACAAGGTCAGTGAATAAAAACATCCTTCTTCGTCTTAATTTGCTCAATTTTTCGTTTAAAGTTGGTTCTGTTTTTTTTTGTAATGAATATGTTTTCTTTTACATAGCTCAACGTAGAGAATATTCAACTGGGCAAGAAGACAGAGTTGAGCCATGTCATCTAAGCTCTTCTCTTTACTACGGTGGTCAAGACGTATACTCTCGATCCACCAACAACCAAACTTACCCTACAGTGAGTCTTCATAATTTACCTACACTTTGCTAATCGCAATAAATAAATAAATAAATAAATAAATAAATAAAACTATTAAACTAAGCACTTAAACTGATTTTTTTTTTTTTGTCAACTGGTCACTTTTGAACTGAGGTAAGTGGGGGTCGAACCCCCGACGTCAGGGCCCGAAGGCAGAGCTCAGCAGCCACTTGGCTACGAACAACCCGACGCACTTAAACTGATTCAAGAAACCATTTTTCAGGTAAGAAACGAGCGTCCAAGAAGCGGAGAAAGCGATGCTAATGGACAGAACTCACAAGATGTTTCAAGGGGAAACTGGTGGCAAGGTTCTCTTTATTACTAAAGAACCAGTTCCTTTTAGTTTCTTTGTAAATCTCTCCAGAAACCCATGAAGCTCAAGCCACGTACTGATTATCTACCGAGCCAATACTTTGTATAAATAAAGTGTATGCAGAAAAGGGATAATTTATTAGGAGATTTTGAAGATTAAAATTGATATCCTAGCCAAATTGTATTGAATAGTACCAAACGCAAACATTGCCAAAAATGTTTTTAGTCGTTACTCCATAGTAAACCTGAGACCAAAGCATGTTGGACAATCTTATTTTTACGAAAAAAAAAAAATCTATCGCGTTTGCCACATACAAGGAATAAGAGGGATGATGAATTGGTGGCGGGATTGATGAGCTTCACGAAATGAGCTTCGTGCCAGTGTTTGATTTCAGGTATACATTTGAATTGCGTGGCGTCTCAAGCGAAGAAAAACGGCGAGATGTTGACCTGTGAGATTATGCTTCAAACGACGACGTTTTCATGGAAGGGTAAGAAAACATAAAATTTTACGCCGTTGCCGGGATCGAACCCGGGTCACCCGCGTGACAGGCGGGAATACTTACCACTATACTACAACGACATTTTTGTCTGTGTAAAATATTATAAACTAGATATTATTAAGATAACTGCTTGAAGACAATGTCTCAGGTATATACGTACAGCCGTACAGGCGCTGATCTACTCTATGGAGTGCACCCACTCATAATTTAATGGTCGATGTAATTTTGTTAAATTTCATTTTAATGCACCCACGCTAGAAGAGAATATTGCACCTGTTGTTTTTCTTTTTCCTTACAATCAAAATTTAGAGTTTATTTTATAATGGATATTTGATTATAAGCATAGTTCTGATTAACTCCATGTATTTAATGTCACACATAGATGTATAATTTACGTCCGGAATATATTTCTTGTAATTTAAGTATTGATTAATGGTATGAATTTAGAAATAGAAAAACAAAAATACTTGAAAAGGTTAAATAACTAATTTTCTAAGAAAATATTTTCTACATGCATACCTGATTATTAAATTTAAAATTTGGTTTAGAAAATTTAATTTAGTTTTATATGATGTACATAAAAATTAATATTTAAAAATAAATAAATTATATTTTTAATTTAATATTAAAATTAATAATTAATATTTTGCACCCAATCAAAAAATTCCTAGATCTGCCATTGATTTGTATTGATGTACAATTTATGTTTTCTACGGCATGCCTGAAAAATTCTAATTAAAAAGGTTTTCATTATTTCAGCCATAAGAAATATGTCTTTCAGCCATAAGAAATATGTCAGCGTTAGAAGTTTGATTATCCTGTACTCAAAGGCTAATTTATGTGGTTAATGGTTGTTAGATAAAGGCTTTACCATAAGGGGAAATTTTATTTGTACACTTTTCTTGGTACCACTTTTCATATATACACTAAGAAGGAGAACATTTTCAAAAATACCTAAATCATTAATTGATAAAAGACAAGAACACCCCTCTCACAATCTAACCTAATTTCTTATCATTTTCTTTGCCGAGAGAAATCTTCGTCGAGCTCAACGACAGAGACGACAACGCGACGAGATTGAGTGATGACGATGGCGACGCGACAAGACCGAGTGACGACGATGAGATCGAGCGACGACGGCGAGGATGAGATCGAGCATCGACGGCGAGGATGAGATCGAGCGAAGACGGCGGCGGTGAGGACGAGATCGAGAAAGCCATTGGAGGAAATAAATCAGAACGCGACTAAAGGAGACAACAAGTAGAAGATGATAAAAAGAGAAAATGAATCTGCTTAAGTCATGAAACCTCAAGTGATAAGCAGAAGCAGATCGTTGAGGAAATCACGGGACTTCCATTTCAGTCTAGAACTATTGTTGTTGCAATCAAAGGAAGAAGACGACAAGAGCAGTTACACAGCGCTGTTGCTGAAAGATATCAAGAATTTCCATGGGGGGAAGAGTAGTCACGATGATGAGGAGGAGGATCTGTTTAGTCTTCTTCCGTCTTGTGTTACAAAAGCTTGCTCCATTGTTGAAGCAGTCGCCGATCTTAACTCCACCAGCTCAGATTTGAACCAGTTTAGATTCACTTCTACGGCGGTGAAGAAAGCAGATTTGATGGAACCGAGCTTTGAAAAGTATGTGACTGTGAAGAGAGGAGGTTGTTTGTTGGAGTTGCAAGAGTCGTCATGTGCTAGCAACAATCTTACCTGACCAGGCAGAGTTCGATTTCTCAGGCAGACAACTCTCTGTGTTATCGCATTTCAACTTTAGTCTAATTGTTTCTGTTTATTGTATTCCTTCATGTTTTCTATTCAATTCAATTCAATTGAATCTACTCCTCAAAGTTATGTTACTTTTGTTGAGATACTAACATGCATAAATTACATGTTGTATTGAAAAGAAATCAGTAGAAGATCTTTAAATCCGTTATAAGAGCTTATAACCATTTAGAAAGGCTTATAAGACAATTTATAAGGTTTGTAAAGGTATGCAAATAATTTATAAGGGTTTATAAAACATTTAAAAAATTCATATAAGTTTTTATAAAGTTTAGAAACCATTTAACCATTTAGAAAGGTTTGTATAATAATTTATAAGAATTTATTAGGGTTTATAAAAATAATTTATAAAATTTATACACCATTATAAAATATTCTAAAACTATTTATAAGGGTATTTAAAATTTTTACCTTATAAGGGTATGTAAAATTACTTGTAAAAGTATATAAACCATTAATAAATGCATATAAAACAAGTTAAACAAATATATAAACCATTTATAAATGTTTATAAGAAAGTTTATAAATAATTTATAAGGGGTATGTATACTATTAATAATGGTTTATAAAAACTTTATGAAAGATTATATTCAGTTTATAATGGGTATTATAAGAGTTGTATATGTTTATAAATTATAAAGTTAATACACCATTATGAAGGATTATAAAAAAATTATAAGGGTATGTAAAATCAATGGTAAGAGTATATAAACCATTTATAAAGGCATATAAAACATGTTATAAAATCTATAAACCATTTATAAATGTTTATAATAAAGTTATGAAAGTTTATAAATAATTTATAAAGGGTATGTATACTACTAATAAGGGTTTATAAAAACTTTATGAAAGCTTATATTCAATTTATAAAGAATATTATAAGAGTTGTATAAGTTTATAAATCAACTAAAAGAATCTATAACAATTTAAAAAGACTTATAAAATTATTTATAATTGTTTGTATAATAATTTATAAAGGTTTATAAAAGTATGTAAATAATTTATAAGGGTTTGTAAAATTAATTTATAAAGTTTATACACCATTATAAATGATTATAAAACAATTTTGTTTGCTAGATTGTGTTAGCAATGAGATATCTGCAGATACAGCAACCACAGTAGCACCAAACAAGATCAGATTCAAGGTTTATAAAGGTATGTAAATTATTTATAATAGTTTATAAACTATTTATAAGGTGTACAGATGATTTATAAATATTTATAAAGTCACTATAAATGATTTATAGTCTTTTATAAGGCTTTATATATTACAAAGGTTATTTTTAAAAGGGTTTATAAAACTATTTACAAGAACTTATAAGTTATTTATAAGAGTTTATACATTTGATGTAAAAAAAAAAGAGTTTATACATTTATTTATTGCAGATGTATACATTTATTTCAGGGTTAAAGAGTACTTTGACGGTGGTGAATTTGCTGCAGATGTTCTACATCTTCTAGAGGTTGTTGTAATTGAAGATGCTGGTCACTTCGTTAACCAAGAGAAACTCAAGAGGTCACTGCGCACATCAGTGACTTCTTCACCAAGCTTCAGGACAACAACAAAAGCTTCTAGGGTTCTTGGCTGTTGCGTTGCCTCTCAAATAACATTCTTGTTCTTGAAAGTGCTGTACTTCGAGCAGATTATGAATAAGATTTTGATATTATAAAAGCTTAATGTAAGTGACTCAACACACGATGAATCCAGTAGAAACAAAACCTAAACATATTGTCTGAAACAAGCACACGAGAAGCAACAATTCACTAATGAGAAGCAAATGAGAAGCAACGAGAATAGAGATTTAAGTAAAGAAGCAAACAAACACTCTGAGAATCAAGTTCAAAGACGCAGAGATAATGTTTCTTAAACCTTGAAACCACAGCTCTTCCTCTTTCCTCTGGCCTTCTCAAACTTCCTTCCCTTGGACCGAACATACGGCTTGGAGTGACTGTGTGGCACACCAGGAGCAGGGCCGAAATGCTTCACTGCCTCATGTGAGTTCTCAGGTCCCCTAAGAAGAACCTACACACAAGAAAAAGTTAACTATTAGATGACGTGGATTTTGATAAAATGAAGAAGATCAGTTTTGGTTGAGAGAGATATTATTACAGTGTTCTGTCCCAAAGGAGCTCTGATAGCAAGCTGGTAAAAGGTTAAGCATTCACCACCAGCTTTCTCAATGCGAGCTCTGGCTCTCTCAGTGAACCTCAAGGCAGTAACTTTGATAGCTGGGATCTCGTGTACCCTCAGATCATCGGTTATGGTTCCAACCAAGACAGCAATCTTATCTTCCTACGATATCACAAGCATCCGAGATCACACTCAAAAACTCATAGCTAGTAGATAATCAAGACCAAACTTTGATCCAAACATGAAAAAATGGAACTTTGCCGGTCATAAACTCGACGAGCCTGGAAAGAGAAAGAGGAGCCTTGTTGACTTTGCTCATGAAAAGCCTCTTCAAGATCACTGCATTGAACTTGCTCTGTGTTCTCCTTACCAGAAACCTGTAAAGCTGCAATTTTTTCAATTACAAAAATGTCAACAAGATTCACTCAAAATAAAAATCTAAAAGAAAATATTCGTTGTTGTTTCAAAGTTTGGGACCTTGACGGTAAGCTTGAGGTAGACATCGTCCGACTTAGGAGCTTTCCTTTTGCTCTTCTTACTCTTACCTCCTGCGATCAAATCAATTCCCTGCAAAACACATGCCCAAACTGTCAATCAAATGTCGCAATCAAAGATACCTGAAACACAAAATCCATACTCGACACAAACTCTAGAACAAAATTCAAAGCTACAAGAGAGAGAGAGATACTCCGACACAAAGTGATACAGAGAGTGGGATTGTAGTACCATTGTAGCGTCCGGGGATGTGGTGCCGCTGCCGTTACCTGAAATGAGAGGCGTACTCAATTGCGATTGCGATCTCACAGTCACCGATCAGATCGGAAACGATACCTCCAGCGAGAGAAACCTGTCGTGGCGGAGAACAGAATCTGATACTAAACGGAATAGCTCATGAACGGATTGATCGACGACGGTGATAGATTCGGAAAATCGTTTGAGGCTGTAGTCCTCGTCAATTCTCGTCGGAGAACTAGCCAGGAACTTGTCAATGTCGTCAAAAGTTGCATAGAACTCTCTAACATCGTCGAATCTCGCCGGAGTACTCGTCAGAATTGGTCAATTTCGTCGGATTTGATCATCGGATATATTCAATTTTATCGATCTGAGATCTGAAGACGTCGCAGGTAAAAGAAAAAAATGTAGTTTAGTTTCAAGTTGTTAAGGGTATAATAGTATTTTGTCTATTAAATTTTTAGTGGTAAAATTGGTTAGTGTAAAGATGAAAAGTGGTAATTTGAAAATGGTATTAGTGGCAATTTCTCTTACCATAAAGGGATATTAGACCTGCTTTTTTTTGAGAAAGATATTAGACCTGCTTTCTTATAATAAAAATAATAATTAGCGAGTAAAACGTCCGTTCAAAAAAAAAGCGAGTGAAACGTTGCAAAATCCGAAAAGAAATTAATATATTTTCTCATATAAAATGTGAATTCTAAAAGCAATTAGCTAGTGGTAGCAGGTACTATTTATAGTAGTTATACAGTTATACCAAGAAAAAGTATGTATGCATACTTACGTTTGGTCAGGTCTTTAAGGGTGAACCTAATCTTCCCTAACATTTGTTACTTCAAAACATCGCATAGAAAAAAGAAACATATACTATATCTTGTCTCTGAATCAAACATCTCAACCTGCATTTGTTTTTTTGATAATCCAGTATCCGACCACTAAACGTGATCGATTAATCTACCGGGCTTATGCCCATGCCATTACAGAATTTTTAAGCCTTCACTTAAGGGCTCCTGGTTACGCGAAGTGGTCTGAAAGGCGAGAGAAGTCTATGTAAATTCTCTCGTGGCCAACGCGGATCGAACTCAGGACGGGCACTCCAACCGGAGATCTTTTAACATTAGGCCAACACGCGTTGGTTAAACCCCAACCTGCATTTGTTGACTTAATTAAACCACATTATCCCAAATAAATCACTTAAAACGGTTAAACTAATATGATATGTTACTCTGTATGGCTAGCGATCATGATATATGTATATATCATAGATGGAGTTTCTGTTTCTATTAAAAAAAGAAATAATTACATACTATGTCACTTTTCTAGTTATAAATATCAAGATAAGTCACTTGCTTATACTAAAGCACTTTTTTTAAAGATCAGTTAGAAATCGAATGAACCAGCTTTTGTAGTTAACTCTCAACCAATGAGAATCTCTAACTAAACAAGACAATTGGCGGGCTCTTATCTCAGCCATTGATCTTTAAAAACTAATAGATATCCCAGATTAACTTTCCCAAATTTACCTAATTAAAATTCTTTTTTTTTTAAGATTCATCCATGCGCCTCCAAAGTCGTTGCCTTTTTCAATTTTATTTTTTTGAATCTCAAAAAACCAAAAAAAAACTTTTCCATTGATCTATTGATTTTAGTTCTCTCCTCTCTCGTATTTCAGACAGATCGGAAAAATTAATGGTGAGAAAGAGCGCTTGACTTACAGAGAGCAAGGAAGAAGATGATTTGTGCTCAGTCCGAAATTGAGAACGAAGAAGCGTTACCGCATACTCTGTTTGCGCCATGGCTCTCAATAACACCAGATCTGCTTTAAACATTGCTCACCCTCCTCTCTCTGTTATTCAGATTCCTCTCTCTGTTATTCGGATTCCTCAATCTCACCAACACTCTTTACGGATCTTCCTCTCCTGTGGTTCAGCTCACTGTTTCTAACTTCAAATCCAAGGTAAAACATCCATTTTTTACAGTGATCTATGAACTGTGGTTTACAGATCCAGTCTAGTTTTTTAATGATTTAACAAATTGTTATTTGGGTAAACCAGGATGAGGAAATTTATGTTGTTAAAATGATTGTCATGTACTTAATTCAAATGGAGTAGTGTTGGTAGAGTTCTTTGCACCATGGTGTGGTCATTGCAAATCTCTTACACCAACATGGGAGAAAGTGGCTTCTGTTTTGAAAGGTGTTGCTACCGTTGCAGCCATTGATGCTGACGTTCACCAGTTTGTTGCTCAGGTTTGTTGTCTTGTGAACTAGTCATCTTCCAAAGCTTCTAACTTTCTTTCACTCAACACAATGTACTCTACTACTATGTACATGATTATGGTATTCAAGGATTCCCAACCATTAAAGTATTTGTTCCTGGAAAGCCTCATGTTGATTACCAAGGAGTTAGAGATGCTAAATCCATTGCTAATTTTGCTTACAAGCAGGTTTTTGTTCCTTTCTTGATTCTTATTTACTTATTTTTTTTCTATTTATTAAGAGATGATTGAGTGAATTTCAAGTTACATAAGGTACTAGTTGATGATCTAAATGGGTTCAACATCTTTAAATGCAGAACATTTTCATATTTTCTCATGGTTTTGTAGCTGTTTTAGTAAATATAAATTGAAGACCCATAAGTGGCATTGTGTCAGTTTAATTTGCTTTGCACATATAACATTTCTATACCAAACTCGTATGTCCTTGCACTCAGGAATGCTGATTGATGTTAACTTTTTCTCAGATTAAGGCTCTTCTGAGTGACCGTTTGGAAGGAAAAAGTAAGCCAACTGGAGGAGGATCTAGCGAAAAGAAGTCAGAGCCTAGTGCATCAGTGGAACTGAACTCAAACAGTTTTGATGAGTTAGTCATCAGAAGTCGTACATGCTTCTACGAGTACACTTGTACATATGGACATCAGCATTTTTGTGTACACACATATGAATTTATGTTTGTGGTCTACATGTACACAAACTTATAAGATGCTAACACCATAATTGTTTGCCGTATTCATGGACACTATCATTTTTGTGTATATATGTACAATGTCTTGTTTGTTGTCCACATGTCTACAAACTTATAAGATAATTATGTACAAGTCTACACTTAATTTCATGTACACATGTACAATGTCATGTTTGTTTACATATACAATGTCATTTTTGTGTATACATGTACAATGTCATGTTTGTTTACATTTCCCAAGCGTCTGACCAAAAACATATAAATTCAAATCAGCAGTATACAAACGAAACACACAAAAACACTATTGTTTGAAGGAATCACTTTGTTTATATTTCTCAAGTGTTTCACATTAGGCCAGCCTCCTCTAATACAACTTAACTACAACTATCTTGCCTAGCTACAACGCTAAATCCGCGTATCAATTTGGCCAATGGAATATATCCTTTTTTTCGGTCTACAGTTGTACAAAAGTACGACTCGATATAGTTGTACATTTGTACGATTCGACGTAGCTGTACATATGGACGCCAGGATAGAGTTGTACATAGGTACGCCTCGACATTATTGTACATTATAGCATGAACCCAGCAGCCTCTTCATATCAGGGGTACCTCCAAGTACATCCCTCATAACCAGCAGGTTCTCCAGCGACGAGTAAACATTCAAGCGCCCACTTGGGTAATGATTAGTAGCAAATAACCTCCTAGGGAGTTTTGAATCCGGTTCATCAGAGTGGTTTTCCTCCTCTGCAGAATAAAAAAAACTGGTTCATCATCCATACAACACAGAAAAAAGCATGCCAGTCTTGATCCCAAAACACCTCAATAACCCCAAAATCAAACCCCGACAAAAACCCTAGCTCGAAAATTAGAGTGACCAGGATCCCTCTCCGCAAAGGAACACAAAACATCCAAAATAAATCCAAATCCGTTAAAAAATAAAAACCTAGCGATTCAAATTTGTGAATTTCGAGAAACCAACACAAGTAAATGGGCAACAGACGATGCAACAGACAACCAAAAACAGGGGAAGGAGCAAAACGAAACACTAAACCAACGATTGCAACAAACCTTTGTCGTGGCGGCGCGCACTCCTCCTCATGGTGGTCTGTGAACGGAATAAGCCAAACGGAACCCTAAAACAAAGTCTCTTTCTTTCTATACGGTTTATCGGCGATTAATGGGGGAACAAAGCCTCCGCCTCTGGAATTATGAATAGAGATAATATCGATGCTGGTGGGGAGGAAAACTAAAAATATCTCACGCCTTTTCAGTTTTTTAATATTAAAAATAAAAAAAATAAAAAATTTGAAATTCAAAACAGAAACGAGACCTAACTGCTCTTTCTAACCAGAACGAAATTCCGAAACTAGTTGGGCCTTTGCTTAGAGGAAAGTGTCTTAGTATAGGAAAGTGACTTATTGTCGTGGTTAAAGTCAAAAAGTGACTCAGAGTGTAAATATCTCTTAAAAAAATCAGTGCGAATCTTACACATCTACTTGTTTCAAAAACTGTTTTTTTTTGTTTGCTAAAACACTTGTTTTAAGAACTGTATTGAGATATAAAATCGTATTTTTATATGGCTGACAATCATAAAAATATGTATGTCTGAAATGGATGATAATGGAACCTTACTTTAATTGGTGTTAATCTGGTTATAGTTAGCAGTTCTTCAATAATTAGATGCTAGAATAAGAATAATATCGTGTGTCCTACCTACCAGAATGTGAGGGATACACGACACATAACTTATAGAAGTTAGACTGCGCAATTGTTTTTTAGAATTAATTTAATTTCATTAGAAATAGAT
This sequence comes from Raphanus sativus, assembly GCF_000801105.2. NCBI lineage: Eukaryota > Viridiplantae > Streptophyta > Magnoliopsida > Brassicales > Brassicaceae > Raphanus > Raphanus sativus. The sequence continues at coordinate 5,966,656 of NC_079519.1, read as the reverse complement.
AAACTTAGTATTTTCAGTCGATCTGATCATGACAAGTTTTTTTTTTCAATGTGTCCTTTAGTTAGTTTCATCTGAATTCTTACATTTTGTAGTTTCCCTTGTAGTTAAATGGATATGATTAGTGAAATAAAAATGTAATAGATTTTAACAAAATTAGATAGTATATACGTTGTGCAGATGGACTAATAGACCATAAATATATGAAATATCTCTTCAGAATGACATATTGAGGATTTACCATGGTCGTTGAAAAACATGGTTCGATTTTTCCACTTCGAATTCAATAATGATTAGAACATATAGATGCCTTGATTAGCAAGAAATCCCTACTTTCACAGGCTCTATATTTAAGCTGAGAATTTCTCAAATTAACCACAAGAAACTATAACTTTATATAGCTGAGGACATGATCTTATCAAGAAATACACGTATGTAAACTAGTTCAGAAATGAGCTCTATAGTTCTTCACTTGAAGATCAAAGTATTATACAAGGTTAAGCGTGGCAAGAATCGTTATTTCTTCGACGCTCGATAACTGGTTAAGTCTAAGAAAGCATAGCTTTCTTCCTTCCTTTTGCTGCGATTCAGTTTGTATACTATTTTGAGTAATTGTAAGAATTTTATTTTGAGGTTAGCGAAAAATGTGTAAGTCCTCACTTCCAAGACGTATATTACTGGCTTGGCTATCGAACTCGTGAGATTGGTCGAATTGTTTTTAACAGTTTTTAGTTGTTGTTCACTCGTGAAAAATGTTGAAGAAAAAAGGTTATTCAGAAGCACCCAACGTCAACAGTGGTTAGATAATTGTGTACATTAATTTTGAAAATTTGTTTACTAGTTCACCAACTTTAAAAAGAAAAAAAAAGAAGCTAATTTGTATAAACAACCCAATAATATCAGAGATCCAAAAACTTCCAAAGGTTTCTATAAAGTTAATTTGGTACATATCATCATCATAATAAATTTGAACACTAAACATGGAATATAGACTTTAAAACATCGTTTGAAAAATTTTGTAAACTATAAAAAGCTAATTTATAACATTATTACTATGAACTATCTAAAACTTTCACATATTTGCTGTAAATGGCAGGGGAAGTCATTTTAGGTTGATTCCAATGTCATAAATAAATGGGTGTTTCAAAAAAAAAATGCATTCATATTTCACCCAAAGAAAAAAAAAGAAAAAGAGAAAATTACATATGTATATATTTTTAATATAGCTTTCCTTAATCCTTAATCTCTCGTGACTCGCAACAATTGGCAGGTGATCGCAACGCCTTCCGCTTAAAGCTGTCCATCTGTACGGTCTTCTTCTTCTTCCTTTTTTTTTTTTCCCACAAAGTTTTATATTGATAAAGGGCCAAGCCCATAACACGGCCGAAGCCCACGGATTACATCAAAAAGCTAAAGCCCAAAACACTACAGGCTAGCATTCAAACTACAAATCGGCCCATAGGCCCAACCCACAGAAACCGGTCGGTTTTGACCGATCCACACGTCAGAGAGGGGAGACACGTGGGTGAATCCTCACCGTCAGCACGCCAAAGCGTTGTCCTTGCCTCGATCTGACTGTGTCCGCCACAAACCGCCGCCGGAGCACCACGAACCACCTACGAACTCGATCGCCAGATCTCAGAACCGCCAAGCCTCCAAACGACCCAACACCGTTCTTTACCGTTGTCTTCACGCCGGAGAGGTCAATCGAACATCGAGATCTCCTCCGGCTTTTCACCACATCACACCCTAGACACGCGGATCTAGAACCCTGCTTACTCTCCTTTAAACTCGTCACCTCACCGAAGCGTTTCCTCGTCTCACGAGACCTCCTCCGCCGTGACCAAACCCAAACTACACGGCATAAACGCCGACCTTTACCCAAAACGAAACCTAGAAACTTTCACCCAAACGAAGACTGGGTTCCAAAGCGGCAGCGCGGAGCTTTTGGTAGCCTCCGCTCTCCGTAACCAAAAGCCGACGAAGGTGGATCTGACGAAGACCCCTTCCCGGAAGCTAGATCCGGCGACTGTGGAGCTAGATGAGCCTCCATATCCCGGAAGAAAACAAAACCGACATGCAGACCACTCTCTCTCCACCGAAGACCTCCAGACGACAGCGTCTTTGTTCCAAAACCGAACCGACGAAAGAGGTGAGATCGGAATCAGAACTTGGACAAGGCGATCGTTGAACGGACGGTAGTGAGAGAGCGGAAGGGACCAAGAACAACTTGCTTAGGAACCGACTCCGGCGCCGGTACGGCACTCACGCACCGACCGCGCCGGAATCAAAAGAAAATCTCACTTCTCTCTCTTCTCTCTCTCTTCTCTCTCTGAGGCGCCCTCCTCCTTCTTTATATATCTCTTAACTCAAACCTTTTCTGTCTACTTGCTCTCTCTCTCTCTCTCTCTCTCTCTCTCTGGTTCAAGTTCTTTTGTTCTGTCTGTATCTATCCAAAGATATTTTCTCTGTTCTTCTAGACAAATTAAGATTCATCAACATGGAATCTACTGAACTACAAGACATGGATTTCTTTAGCTCCTTTTCCGACCACAACAGCCCAACTTTCTTCACTCCAACAACAAGCTCCCTCCGATCCTATACCGTATCCGAAGACCCGGATTCACCAAGGCCACAAAACAAGGAAGAAGAAGAAAACGAGTATGTCGAAGAGTTGACTCGCCGGATGACTAACTATATGCTTCAAGATGACGAAAAGCATCAGAAGGTACACAACTCTTTTCTTTTGTAACCAAAAAGATTCAATTCTTCTTTCTTTTTTTATTTAATTATTTTTCTACTTTTTGATCAGTCTGGTAGTGGTGGTGGTAGTGGTTGCTCTGGCTCGCCCCAGTCAACTCTTTGGTCACCTTTCGCCTCCGGTTACAGCAGCCCAATCGGTCCTTCCCGAGAGCCATCGCCGCCGCTAACTCCGGCAAAGGCGGTGGAGACAAAGCCTGTTATGATTCCTCTTCAGTCAAAACAGGCTTTAATCGATGACCAGATCCGATCTATTCAAGCTAACGTGAGCTCATGTGTAGTCATATCTTCATTTTAAAAAGAAATATCCGTCGGTTATAAAATTCACGGTTGAAAATTAACCTTAACGAAAACAGAGTTTGATAGCCACCGTCCGATGCATCATCTTTTATTTATTAATAAAGAGATTGATGTTAATTTTCTTTTCTATATAGTTCCATAAAATCAAAAAGGAGAAAGATAAGCAACGAAACGATGACGTGTTAGGACACAAAGCAAAGAGCTACCACCACCTCCAACAGAGACCAAGGTCAGGCGTGAAGGCGGTGTTCGTTGAAGGGTCAGGTTCCAGAAGCGGGTCGGGTGGAACTGGAGTGTTCTTACCGCGTAGTCATGGTACTGTCGTGGAGACACGCAAGAAATCCGGTTAGAGCCAATAGTAACTCTAATTTCATTGGTTTTTAAAAAGGTTACGTATGATAAAGGACAAAGAAAATAATTAAAGATTGAATGACGTCGTCTTAGTACTTTGAGATTCCTACTTTGTTTTTTAGGGGTTGACAAAGTGGGAATCTTGCGTATATGCATTAGATAATTTCATAATTCGTATATGCATTAAATTAAGACTGTGTAATTCTTTTTCTGTGGTAGAAGAGATGGATAGGATTTCATATCCCTGCCATGAACTTTCAGAATCGACATTTGGTGTACCATAAATTCCATTCGTTCTAATTTTGATAAAGTTCTTATCATTTACTCAAAACAGTTTTGTTTGTTCGAGTAATTATAGGTAAAGTGAAAGCGCTAGAAGGATTCAAAAGTTGTCATAGTTTTAACTGAAATGGTTAAGAATTTAAGATTAGGTTGGGTTAGTTTAGCAATCATCTCAAGCTCAGACTCAATTATTTGGGAAAAATATATAATAACCTTTCTCTTACATTATTACATTGTTTGACTGAGTAGATTCCAAAGATTCCTTCTCACCTATTAATCTCTTTTTATTTTTAAGATTTTGTGTGGATGTAGAGTTGACAGATATGCCCTCCTTAAATAGAATCTTGCCTCAAGTTGTTGGCCCCCATTGTTAGTCCATTTCAATTTCACCAAAAATAAAATCATATAGGTTCAAAAATCATTATCATTAAGTTTTTCTAGTGACCCCCACTTGTTTCATTCAATAAGTGGATTATAATCTAAGATAACCGTAGATATTTTATTCATCTCATGATTCTTTCTAATGTCACCGTTCGATCATTAACACCCAAGGCTATAACCGAACCACATAGTGTAAACTTTTTTTCTTTCTAAATATATTATTATATTCGTTTTCGAATTGAATATATACTTAAAAGTCTCATACCCACGTGAAACGTTAACCAAGGTTGTATGTTCTTAGAACACAAAGACTTGTACATAACATACCAACGTTAAGAATCCCTGATTGTTTATTTTCAGCTCTTAACCGTTACCCAATCTAGGAGTCGGTGTTTGTCAACAAATATCATCGACCTTTTTTTATAAAAAAATGTTATATGCATCATTTGATTTAATCTGGCTTTAGATATCGGTGGAGTTGAGACCATTCACTATCTATTATACTGTTGTTATTAAGATTTGTTGTCGTTCTATGAAACTGATGTCTCAACCAAACAGTTTTTTGAAGTTATGACTCAGGATTAAGTACAAGTTCGATTTAGTTTGGTTTAGATGTGAGTTTAGTTTGGTTCTGACTTTGTGGCTGAATTTTTTTTTTTTGTTACAGGATGTTCAACAGTAATAATACCAGCAAGAGTAGTTGAAGCCTTGAAAGTTCACTTTGACAAATTGGGTGTTCCTTCTACATTCTCTTCTGATATCCCTCCTTTTCATGGTACCAAGCCCACTTATCTTTTTCCTTACTCACTCTTTTTCTTTTTTTACTATTCAATTTTCTGTCTACTATACTTCTGAATAAAGTAATGATTTTACAATAAGTAAAAACCCTCTCAAATTGAATCATTAAAGTCGATCTGTGAGAAATTCATTACCGAAGTACTTTAACACATATGTTAAAGTATTATTTTAATTGATATTTTTTTAAAAAAATATTTAATTGATATTTCTTGATTTTTTTTACCATATAGATGCTTTGTTGGTGTCCATGAAGAACAAAAACAACAAAAGTAGTTCATCAACTCGGCCCCAAAGTGGACCACCGTACATGGCGGAGACGTCGGCAGAGAGCCACCAAGAACCACCGGCGGATCTGCCACATGAATGGACGTACTGATCAAAACATTGGCACATGCCCTTGGTTGCTGAAGTTATAGGTTTCCAATATAGTGGGGTCAAAATATAAAATAAATAAAAAGCTTTAAATAATCATTATTTTTGGAAATATGTAGATTTTAATCGGGGGTGAATTTGTTCTTTTATTATTGATAGTTCTATTAGCTGGTTCAGGTAAAATAAATAGTTCTTGTGATAAAAGAACAATGAAATATGCATGCGTATGTTTATATATTTGCATGTCTATTGTATAAAGGTGATGTGTTGTTTTTGGTAGGATTCCTTGTAATAAAAGCATCGCCAGTGTTATAAAAATAAAATTTGATTTTAGTATTACGCCTTAGTTCTTACATCTAGTTCGCTTGCTTAAACTCTCTTATTTACAAATTGCGCTTACAGAATTGCAGCCATGGTTTTCTGAATAAAACAGTATTAGTTTTGTATGAATGCATGTTTCAAAAATGTTATCTAAAACAGTATTAGTTTTGTATGAATGCATGTTTCAAAAATATTATCTACGGAACGCGTTTAGATGTGCGGAAATGTGAAAAGATATGACATGCTCGTGGCCTCGTGAATGGTCTTAAATCCGCCGACTTATCGTAATGTGCAAGAATGTCGTTGACTTATTCTTCGTACTTTATAAGGTTCATGTGCACTCACGGTTTGTCATTTATTCATATTAATTCTGAGCCAGTGACGGTGTACACAATACATTTCTCCACTCGAGTGATGTGACTTCTCTTTCCAATTTGGGTTTTAGGTATTCGTGCTACAGCATACACCTTTACAAAACTAAAATGATATAGCATTAGTTAGGAAGAACCGACTTTGATTGAACTACGAATATTAAAATTTTGACCGAGCTGTAGTCTAGCAAAGTAGCAATATATACACTAGTGCTGTTATCGTGTTAAAAATCATGTCACTTTGTTGATTTCCAAAATCTAGTTATCATCTTTGTTGGACTCTGTTATATGTTCTACTAAAACGCAATACATTAGTAAGAAGTAAGATATTGGTTCTAATTGGTAACGTTGTGGAACGGCAAAATTGCATTTTTACACGATTCTACAAGTATTTTACTAATCAAGAAAAGTTGCGGAATGAAAAAAATAGGTTTGCATTTTTGCTAACAGAATTATAAAAAAAAAAGTTTCATCAAGTGGAATAATAAGTTTTAGTAGATTATGGTGGAAAAGATTATAAATTCAACACTTTCATATTATTAAATTATATGTTAATACCATTTTAAAATTTTAAATAATTTTATGATAAATATTTATGTTAAAAATAAATGTTATATTATAATATGTTTTATAAAACGTCAATCTGTTATTAAATCATATTAAAAGAGAAGTTAAATATTTATAGTAAGAGCTAAAATTATTTTAATAAATTTTAGTTACTTTTATATTATGTAATAGTTATTTTTATTATTAATATTTATTTTTCTTATAAAAAGTGAATACTATCTAAAATATTTTAATCAATAAAACATTTATTCCATCATTCCACAAACTTTAAAGTTTTCCCTAGTTTAATTAATTTTTCCGAAGCGGAAACTATTTTTTCCGCGATCCCACCATAAACAATAGTTGCCGATGGGAGCCATTATTCCTTTTAGGTCAATTGGTCAAGTCCGTTTAGACTTTTTTTTGCACCATCTTAAAAGAACCTTATACTAATTGATTTTGACTTGATTTGTATATCAAACGATGATTGTTTGCATTTTCTGATATGGAACTCAGAATAATATCAGAGCCCAACAATTTGTTTACCTAGTCTAGTTAAGTAGGTTAAAGGTTTGTTAAGTTCCGGTTAAAGGTTATCACTTATCAGTTTCAGTTTATCTTTTTCACATAGTAACAAACTTGTTCCCTGTAGCCATCTGTTAATATATCTTCTTTTTCACATTGGTGATCCAGGTTAAGTAATCCATTCGCTAAATCGTCATGTAAAATAACCTAGAATTTCATGGTCTAAATTTGTGGAGGTTCCGGATTCAATTCCTGTCTTTGTATTTCGGGTTACCAAAGCCCACAACACCAAACATGGGTTTTGTATAATCTCTAGTAAACAAAAAAGAAACTGAAACTCCAATGTCCATGTGTTAATAAGTCTGATCGCTACTCAGCGTAAATGCGTATGCAACGAATATGGAAACAGTATGGAACACCTTTTAAATAATACAGACAATTTATGTATGTATATATAACTTCGATATAACAGGATCCACAAATCTTTTTTTAACGCCAAATATTATAAAGAAGACAAAGCCAACCAAGCTAGTTGGAAGGAGCAGAGTATAATACAGACTTGGCAAAGAAATCTACCAAAGAGTTCAAATTGCTCGAAATAAAGTTAAAAGAAATGCAAGAAAAACAAGATGACAGAGCTTCTATGTCCCGAGAGATTCCGTAGAGATCATTTCAAGGAAATAGCAGCAATAAGTGCTTGACAATATGATTTTATACAGATTTTCTGAAATTCCAGCTTGGAGAGCTTTCGGATTTCACGAATCTATTCTTCTTATTTTTTCCTTTTAGTTTTACACACAGTCACTTCTTTTCTTCTATAAATTTAGCTTTTACAGATGAGATTTCTCTAACTAATGAAAATAGGTAAATATAACAATGTCCGTTTTTACAAGGTACTCTTTTGGTTATCAATGAGATGGGTGATTGGGAGTTGGGACGAACACAATCTTTTTATAGACCCACGGGTAGATACATAAACACAATCTTCTTAATGCAAGCGATTCCAACCACTCCTTTACGTCCAGCTAGTAACCAAAAAAAAGTTACCAATTTGCTAGTCTCCTCCTATATGCGCATTCAACCTCAAAATAAAAAGAAATTCCTTATATATTTGTATACTTATCTTTACCTTAAGTATTTTGCTCGAATAAAATATTACCTTAATATATTTCCATCTAAGAAAACAACTACACCTTTGCTGTTCGTAGTCCAGAACCGTTGGTAAAAAAAACTTGTCATACTATCAGGTTCGGGTTCTTTCCAGGACTTTTTATAGAAAAAGTCATCTCACGTATCTCCTCATCATGAGGAATTCTAAGTAACGCTGGTTCATTTTCTCATTCACCGATGCGGCAATGTGCCGGATTGTATCATCGATGGTGATTGGGTTCGATGCGGTGAAAGCTGTTGAAAGTAGGACGTAGCTACCTCTTTGATACCCTCTTTCGTTTCCACCCACTGGTTCATCGAGTTTTTTAGCCTAGTTATCCAATTATTGGCTCTTCTTTGCTTAGTCTTTGTATGAAAGTATCTTGTATTTCAATCTCCTTCTCTAAACCATGCATACAACTTTTTTGTTTCCAAAAAAATCCTCCTCTCTATAGGCAGTACAAAGCTTTCGTTTGAGCACTACAAGAAAACATGGGGATACTGACGGACAAATTCGTCAGAATGTCGTCGGAATAGGCATATTTTGACGAATTTCTGACGAAACCGTCCGTCGGTATCATTTCGTCGGTATTTTCAATTTCGTCGGAATTTTGTCAGACATACCGACGAACTTCTGACGAATACCGAGAAACCATATACTGACGAACTTGCGACCACATTCCGAGAGCATTTTCGACAACATGTTTCATCGGAAATCAGAACGAACCGACGAACCAAGTCCTCAGAAAATACCGACGACACTTGGTTCGTCAGAAAATACTGACGGACTAAATCCTTGGAAAATACCGACGAACTTGGTTCGTCAGTATTTTCTGACGAACCATATGTCGTCGGTATTTTCAATTAAATAAATAATTAAATTTTTCATTTTTAAATTATTTTTATTAGAATTAAATTTTGCAATTTAAAAAAAAATAATTAAAACAAATCTAAAAGTGAAAATTAATAATATTATAGAGTTCAAAATTCATACAAACCGAAATAGAAAAAAAACATTCAGAAAGTTTTAAATTCAGAAAAAACTAAGAACTGATCGAAGGAAACAAACGGTTTAGCTTCTCCATGATCTCTGCGTGGTCTTCTTTTGCGATGCCAGCTCAGCAAGGATGGTTTGGTTCTCGGTAAGGATAGTGGCGTTCTGCTGCTCCAATGCCACAATCCGTTCATCTTTGTCATGCAGCTCCTCGAGAATCATGGGAACGGCATACGGAGCTTGCGAAGAAGATGTCGGATACGAAGAAGCACGGCGGGCCAGCCCAACTAAACGGTCTCCTTTCCTTTTAGGAATGGCCTACAAAAATATTTAAAGTTAGTTATAAACTACCTTATAAAATAAACTTATTAATTTTGAAATTTACCTTTTCAACCATCTCATTGATTTGCAATCGAGACAAGTTGGTTGACGCTCCTGTAGAATCGCCGTCATCAGAGAGAGGCTGAGACTGAGACTGAGATGCTATTTCAGTTTCCACCATCTCAACGACACCTTTGATGACAACGTCTTGGATTTGACCCGTCTTCTTGTTAGTGTGAGCCACCTTGATGAGTTGGAGATTATCAACGGGATTACCCTCATTTGCTTCGATCAAAAAACCGCCATTATTAGACATGATTTATACATATATATGTATAAAAATTATAAAATATTAAAATTTATATATATATATGTGTATAAGAATTATAAATATTAAAATTTTATATATATATATATATGTATAAAATTATAAAAAATTGTTAAATTTTTTATTATACATGATTTATACATATATATGTATAAAACTTTATAAAATATTAAAAAATATATATATATATATATATATTATATATATATATATATGTGTGTGTATAAAAATTATAAAGAATTCTATATATACTGTAAACTTGAAAAACGTTTTGAAAAAATCATAAAAACATTTTTAAAAATCATATACACGTTTTTAAAAATAAAAATATATTAAAAAATCAAAAAACGTTTGAAAAAAATCAAAAAACGTTTGAAAAAATCATAAAACGTTTTTATAAATCATATACACGTTTTTAAAAATAAAAAAACGTTTAAAAAATCAAAAAACATTTTAAAACTTGAAAAACGTTTTGAATTTTAACCAAAACACCAAAAAAAATCCAAAAAAATAAACAACAAACCAAACAACAATCCAAACATATATATCCTAAACTATCCATTCAATCCTAGAATTTACAATCAAACAACCCAAAATTCAGGTTTACAATCAAACAACCTAAAATCTAAAAACCAAAACCCTAAAAACTTGAGATTAGATGAGGAGGGGATGATTCTTACATGATTAGGGGTTTGGAGAAGAGATATGAGGATGAGGAGGTGATTCACCGGTGAAGGGAGCTTGAGTTTGGCCGGAATCGCCGTCAGAAGGAGAGGAATCGCGGAGAGGTTTGAGAGAGAGGCGGTGATAACGAAGAAGAAGAAGAAGAAGAAGGGTTTTTTATATTTAATAATTCTGACGGACGAAGTTCGTCAGTATTCCGTCAGAATCATTAAATATATACGAAAAGGCGGTTCGCGAAAATTTTCACGCGGTTTGGTTTTCCCGGGGAAATTAGAATACCGACGGATATATTGTCCGTCAGTATTTTTCGACGGAATACTGACGACCCATTCTGACGGAATTCCGAAGACTTAGTGTTTAGGGGTTGGTTTCAAGTTTTTAAATGTAAAATCCAAATCTTTGATAAGAAATATAGTATTTGCATAAAGATTTAACAATAAATATATTTTTATAACATGATTTAACACAACAACATTTTTTTGTAGTGTAAGATTATAAATATGATTGTATAAGTATATGAATGTTAAGATGAGATGTTGTGAAAACAATGATATGCATACATAAATATTTAAATAAGTTGTTATATTTGAACGGTTGCGATCTAATACTATACTAAAGACTTATTATGTGTTATTTTCATACTTTTGGCATATAAATTTGTAGATTTTTATGTTTAAAATTTTGTAGAAACACATGTCCTCGGTAATCCGTCAGAAAATACCGACGACATTCTGACGGACTGGACATGTCCGTCGGAATGTCGTCGGTATTTTCTGACGGATTACCGAGGACATATCGAAAATTCAATGAAACCATATGTCCTCGGTAATCCGTCAGAAAATTCTGACGGAATTCCGACGACTTAGTGTTTAGGGGTTGGTTTCAAGTTTCTAAATGCAAAATCCAAATCTTTGATAAGAAATATAGTATTTGCATAAAGATTTAACAATAAATATATTTTTTATAACATGATTTAACACAACAACATTTTTTTGTAGTGTAAGATTATATATATGATTGTATAAGTATATGAATGTTAAGATGAGATGTTGTGAAAATAATGATATGCATACATAAATATTTAAATGAGTTGTTATATTTGAACGGTTGCGATCTAATACTATACTAAAGACTTATCATGTGTTATTTTCATACTTTTGACATATAAATTTGTAGATTTTCATGTTTGAAATTTTGTAGAAACACATGTCCTCGGTAATCCGTCAGAAAATACCGACGACATTCCGACGGACTGGACTCTGACGGATTACCGAGGACATATCGAAAATTCAATGAAACCATATGTCCTTGGTAATCCGTCAGAAAATACTGACGACATTCCGACGGACATGTCCAGTCCATCAGAATGTCGTCAGTATTTTCTGACGGATTACCGAGGACATATCAAAACTTTTATGAAATCTTATGTCGTCGGTATTCCGTCAGAATACACCGACGAATTTCCGACGACCCCAACGGTTATATATGTTGATCGAAATATCGTCGGTATTCCGTCAGTATATTCTGACGGAATACCGACGAACCATGTTTTATCAGAATGTCGTCGTAATATCGTCGGAATATACCGACAGACCTCTTTTCCTCGGTATTCCGTCAGAATATATTGACGGAATACCGACGACTTCATATTTTTCGTTTTCGTCGGAAATCGGTCTGAAAGTCGTCAAAAACATCCGACGACTTTTGTGTCCGTCGGAACCGCCGTCGGAATTCCGGGTGTTTTCTTGTAGTGGAGCTCCAATTGCTCCTCGCTTAAGATTGATTCATCAGCTTGTGCCTTGTCCAATTTTTCTTTCAGCTCTGCTTTGAGGATCTCATAATTGGAAGGCTTATGTCTTTTCCATCGTGAGATAGTACCCCTTGTCCTACTGATCTTCTCATACATGCTCGCATGACTATCCCTCGCTGGTGATTCCCAATTGGCCGTTACTACTTCTCTAAAGCCTTATTTCCTCATCCATCGTTTATCAAATTTAAAGTTTCTTCTCTTCTGTTTTTCATTGGAAAAGAAACGCACAAGTATGGGTCTACATTAACAAAATCTCCGGTGAACGTACCGAAAATCTTTTGCATCTTAGCTAAATAAATCAAATCATCAAAATTTGTCTTCATATATCTGAGATTTGATAGGCTAAAATGTGTACCAATTCAATTAGCAAAAGTAAGGGATAGGCCCATAATACACTCGCTCTCGGCCCAGACTCAAGATTGGAGCCCAGGTCATCGGTTGAGAGACCCAGAATACAGAAAGTGAATATGGCCTCACCAGAATAGCCAGGACATACGTGAAATATGACAGAAAAGAAGTAGATCCGACGGTAGTGCAACAGTTCTCGCCAAGACAGTTAGTGGTAACGATGTGAAAAGTCGCTCGTCCTAATTACACAAGCTCGAGCTTTCACGAACTTGAAATTCCACAGACAAATGTCGTCGGAACATTAGGAACTTTTTTTTTTTTTTTTTTTTTGTAAACTACATTCTTAAATTAAATAAAAGACCCAAAATGTTTTACAAAAGCTCTTGGCTTTAGTGTCCTAACAAGTCCATTAAAATTTCCAGCCCAAAGTAGAATTTCACATAGTCAAGCCCAGTTGAGTGTTAATAGTCTATTCCAGAGAATTTCTACCAAGTCCATACCCTTGGTTGGAGACAGAAGGAAGTAAGAAGCGGAGTAGAAGTATTAAAAACTTTAATCAAACTACTGGATTAGGGACTTATACAGTGACTGATTAACAACTCATGCCAATAATATTTTAGAAGATAGTAATACAAAAGTGGCTTCCTTGAAAAATGTAAATTAGTTATGCGAATAACCCCGAAGCGGTTTTTAGACGTCACCGTCTGCATCAGTGAGTTTCGTCAACGTAATGTTTACAATGCATTAACTGAAAAGGTCCATACGGTTCTCTTTTATATGAGTCTCGCATCACACTACTATCTTCTTTTGTATGGTTGGTTACTTGTTTACGTGTACGCTATAGCCTATAATATCCGAATCACAAAATTGATTTAGCAAATTCTGAGAATTCCAAGAATGGTAAAATATTTATAAAAGATTATGATACACTCCCTGTAATTCCAAACCAAATATAGTAATTATAATTAAAATTAAATTTTGTACTATCAATATATTCCCCTTTTTGTACGTTACAAAGTTTGAAAAGTCAAAAAACAAGTTGTACTGTAGTACTATAACATCGTTACTCTTATCTCCACACAAACCCAAACAAAAGAGGAATCTCAATAAACGCGTCAATCAATAAATATCAAGCCAGTGCCCTTCTAAGTTCTAACATTGTTATTCATTCTCCTCTCAAAGCAAAGAAATCATGGATCATGGTAACATGCATGACATGCCTCCACCATCAACACCATCCATGATGAATAATGGATCCATGAACGGAGGAGGACATCACAAGATGATGATGATGCACATGACTTTCTTTTGGGGCAAGAACACGGAAGTTCTCTTTTCCGGTTGGCCGGGAACAAGCTCCGGCATGTATGCTCTTTGTCTCATCTTTGTCTTCTTCCTCGCCGTCATCACCGAATGGCTTGCTCACTCATCTCTCCTCCGTGGCACCGCCGGAGATTCCGCTAACCTCACCTCCGGGCTCGTCCAAACCGCCGTGTACACCCTCCGTACTGGCCTCGCTTACCTAGTCATGCTCGCCGTCATGTCATTCAACGCCGGCGTGTTTCTAGCCGCCCTCGCTGGTCATGCCATCGGCTACATGTTGTTCGGAAGCCGAGCTTTCAGAAATCCCTCCGGCGACCGGAAAACTAACGATCCTCCGGCCTCAGGTTGTGCTTGTTAATTGTCATATATGCACCGACTGAGATGCGTACTTATATTTTTAATCAAAGATCTAGGGGTTGTAGTTTTCTTTATTGTTCTTGAGGTTAATGTGAGGAGGAATATTTGATATTTTCTATTTGTTTTGCTTAAAAGAAATTATTTCCTTCTTGTTAATATGATTAATGGCGACAGCTGAATACATCGATTTGCTAAATTTGGACACCGGTTTGTTTTCTCTGAGATTTCATATACAACTTTCTTATCTTACTATAACACTGCTATGGACAAAAAAAAACACTGCTATGGACAGTACTATATGTACTAGACTTGCTTATGCAGCGCGACTATAATCATTTTGAAAAATAATATAGTTTTATCTTGAGGTCACACTTGTGTTTATATACATGGGTTTATCTCCCTCGTACAATAATCAGATTCGTATTCATCTGCAACTTTAGATTAGCATACTGTATTTCATCATCTTACTTTAAAATCTTTTGATCTTTTTTACTAATTATCTCTATTGTAATGTGTCTGAATCCTTATAAATTCTAACCCACAATATTAAAAAGCCTTTGAGTGGCGAGTCTATATCACGCGCTTCTCTCTTCTCTCTCCTCTGTTCATCTCGCGTTGGGTGGAGACGCCTCAGATCCGGTGACTTCGTCGACGGTATCGCGCTCTCCCACCCCCCCCCCCCTTTTTCGGCTTCTGAGCTTAAGTGTTGGTGACGCTTCAGTTTCGGAGCTCCGGATGGCACCTCTCCTTCTCCACGGCGAATCGGAAAGGCTTCTTGAAGCGGAGGCCTCTAAGACAGACTCTGGTTTCTGGTGGTTCGTCGAGATCCATGGCTCTGAAGCTTCGTTTGAGAACCGCGGAGCCGGAGCCAAGTCTCGCTAGTCAGCCATCGGGATCCAGATCTCGTACCGGTTTTGTGGAGGAACCGTCGGAGTCAGATCTAAGCTCGGGGATGGCGGTTTCTCGGGTGGTGTTTCTCCTCCAGCGTTCTTCTTCTCTGCCGCCGTGTCGGAAACAAGCGGTGTGTGGCTCCTCGGACTTGTGAGATGGCGGCGACACGAGGTGAGTTTTGCGGCGTTTAGGGTTTCAGTTGTCGGATCTTCTCCTGTTTCGGCGTTTGTGGCCGCGGGACTGCTCCGTCGGAGAGCTTATCGTGACGGCGAGTGTCGATGGTCCCAAAACCAGCTTGGACACCTGGTTCAGGGAACGTCGCGACTGTTCAGATGGTGTCTCTTCGGTGTTCAACGGAGAGGGTAGCTCCGCTATCCTAAGTCTTCTCACCCACGCTGAACTCTTTCTCTGTAATAAAACCTGTTGTATGTTGTTACTTAGATCCATGTAACCTAGGGCTTTCTGTTTTGTCCGGTTAACCGGAATTGTAAAAGTCACCGGATCCCCCTTTCGAGGGAAGATTAATATAATATAAGAAAAAAATGTCAAAAAAAAAAAAAAAAAAAAATTCTAACCCACTTTGAATTTATCTCTGTTAGTTATAATAAGTTTTTGATTTCCTCTTCTCATAGTTATGTGGTAGGCCATAACTTGCAGATGTAGTAATTTGCTTCTTCTTTTTTCCACTCTTTCAGAAAGAAGTAAAAACGGATCGGTTTCGTCCCGTCAAAACTATAGCAAAATTAGAATCTGAGTTGATGATTGGGCCAAGTGAATATGGTCATCGACAAAGTCGTTCTTTACTCCAAGTGTTGTTTGGCTTTAGAAGAGTTTTTACATCCCTCGTTGTCCATCAAAGTTCTTCGAAACAATCCACTATTCGTACTCTTATAACTCTCCTACATCCCACAAATCTTCTAACAAATTAGATCTAGATATAATATTTATCTTTAATTTAAATAAAGAGTTGTCTATGCATCTTGGGTGAAAAACTCAGACTTTGTTGGGGGTGGTTGTATTATTGAAACCGAACCAGAGATTATCATCTATGGTTCTTTCGGGATAGACCAAGTTCTATCCTCCTTGCATGCCGAGTTTAATATCTTGCTGTGTGTAATGGAAACTGCGATGCAGTTGGGATATACATCAATATCCTTTCAATCGGACTGTCTACAGCGTGTCAAACTGTTAAATGAGGAAGAAGAATGACCGATATTGGCATCAGAGTGGAATGAATTCGATCCAAAAGAGCTATGTTCACTGATTTTTCTATTTCTTTTATTGCAAGAAAGCATAATGTAAGGGCCGATCTCCTTGCCAAAAGAGCTCGATCCAAGAATTCTCTATTTTCTCATGTAAATCCTGTAATTTCGAGTTGGCTAGTTTCACAGGCTAACCGTTTCGCTTTGAATTAATAATACGTGGTGTTCGAGTAAAAAAAATAAAATAAAGAATTGTCTACATATTTGTCTTTATCACATAAACACAACGCTTGACAAGTCAAGTTGTTCTGTAGATTCACAGTCCCCAAGTTAACTAAGACGACTTTTGAAAAATTATATGTCAACAGATAGGGATGGACAAAATATCCGTAAATTTTGATTCGATTCGTTATTCGTTTCGATTCGATCCGAAAATTTCGAATATCCGTAACTTAACAAATCGAAGCAAATACTAAAATCCAATATCCGTCAAAGACGAAGCAAATCACAAATACTAATATTTTTAGAAACGGATATCCGATCCGATCCGTTATATAAATATATATGTATACATGTTTATAAAATTATATAATATATATACTTTTATATCTCTATATAAGTTTTATAATGTTTTTATTCACTAAATTAATTATTTAGTTATTAATTTTTTTGAAAGTATATGGTTTTTTTGGAAAATTATGATGATATATTATTATTTTATTATATTTTCTTCTTTTTCTTTTATTTTTATTTATTTTTTTAATTTTTATTATTTTTTTACGGATCGAATCGGATAACCGGCAAAAATTCGGATATTCGCGGATATCCGGTGCACCGGATATCCGAAGAGTTACGGATCGGATCGAATCGAAAAATCGAATATTCGTAAGGAACGGATCGGATCACGGATATCCTTAAAAATCCGGATATCCGCTCCGTGCCCACCCCTATCAACAGATACTACCAAATAACCATTTCCTATATTTTCCCTACCTCCAAAAATGCATTGATCATGATCACATGCTGTGAGAAAACTCAGACTATGTAAAATAGTTTTTTTTTCTTTTTTTTTGGAACTATGTAAAATAGTTTTCCTGTCTGTTTCTGTGATAATAGAGTGCGAATGCTCGCCGTTATGTTGTTTAACGCCATCGGTTTTATGATTTTTGGAAGTTAAACCTTCTGAAATTCCTCTGCTAACCGGAAACTAAAGCATCTCTAAATCTCTAATGTGGTATTCTAGTTTCTACTTCATAAAGCAATAATTCCTAAATTTTATATCATTAACTTGTTTTTTATCTAGTCCCCTAGACATTATTTGCGAAGTGATTTGCCACATGTCCTCTCTACAATCGTTTTCGCAAAAAAAAAATGTGACGTGGCTATTAAAATTGATGACATGTCATATGGTTAAATATGACATGGACAATTACAATTAATGCTGATATATATATTTTTGGAAAACTTTTTAAAATATGGCAGGAACTCATATATTACATTTAATCTTGATTTATATTTTTGGTAATTTTTTAGAATATGGTAATAATTCATAAATCATCGCTAAAATAAATATATTCAAATATGACATTTTCAATTTCGAAATATTATTTAATTTTACTTTTATAAATATAAAGTTTTTATTATCTAAAATTTTCTGCATTTAAAAAAAATATAAATTTTAATCGTAATATCATTAGCTTTTTAAGATATCTAAATTTTTTATATATATATTTTTAGTTTTAGTCTTTGCTAACTATACAATTTTTCTATGATTTTCAGTAATTTTGTACAAGTTGATATAATACATTTAACCAAAAGAAATAGATAAAAAGATTATCTAAGATTCTAATTTTAAATATATAAATTGACAATAAATTGAATGAAATCATGACTAAACATATATTTGATTTTTACATACCCCTTATTAAAGGCACAACTCAATATATGACCATTAATGAATTAGAAAATCATCACGTAACATATATTCTTTTCACGTAATACTAAAATTCATATTTAGTTATGGATGATCATAATTTATTTTAATTTATTTACTTAAAGACTAGAATATAAAATTATGATTGATGAATCTCTCTAATATTATTTGAAAAACTATTTTTTAGGTATTAGTGCTCACGATGATTATTGCGACAGTTAATTACAAAATTATCATTAATGAATTAAAAGTATCATACTTAATTTTTAACAATATATAAAAAATTAGTTTCCGTTTTTCTATATATCTTTTCAATAATGAAAAAGTGTTAAAAAGAAAATTATAAATTAAAAAAAAAAGCGAAAAATAAATACCATACATAATTTGGTTATATAAAAAAGGAAAGTTAACAAAAAATAATCTTGATATTAAAAAAATATTCCATTTTAAACATTATCATAAAATAATAGTAAATATTATAACAGTAATAACAATATTTTATTTATATTGATCTATTTTATTAGATGATTAAAGATAATATTTTTCAATTAATATTACTGGGTTATTTACTTATTTTCTTGCAAATTTTTTTTTATTAAATTACAAAGTTTCTTTTACAGTTTCTTTATATTTTTATTAAACTATACAAATTTAAAAATATATGAATTCTCAAAGTAACTTAATATTTTATTTATATAAAATGATTTCTCAAAAGTAATTCACAATAAATGTTTTGGGTATTTATTTTTTAACATTTGAAAAATAACTTAACAACCATTTAAATGCAAATGACAAAACTTAATCTATTAATAACAAAAAAAAATTATAGTTGAAATTTGAGAAGTAGATCCAATCCAATAGATCCAAACAATAACCAAATTGACTGGACATTATATATGTAGAATCATAAGTTTAATTAAAATAATATAATATTATTTATAACAAATCATATATATAACATAAAATTATTTTAAAATAATATAAATCAGTTATTATGATATTATTTTTAACACTTATACCCGTGTATGAGCACGGAAGAATCACCTAGTTGACAAAATAAAAATTGTTTTTATCTAAAAAAAAAATAAAAGTTAAGCATGATTGAGTTGTCGGTAAAAGATAAGTAACTTGTAGAAAAAATGACTTTTGTTGCCATAGAAGTGAGAATAAACACACACCAAGATGCTAATTGCAAAACTAGTAAACATGTCTTTCCACCTTCCTGTCCTGATCAATACATACATTGATACCTTTTACTAAAACATGCATCAACACATAATATATTCAAATTTCATACATTAATTAACAAAAATTGGTTTTTACATACATTGACCGTTTATCCGTTAATCAAAAAAACGGAGTCTAAATTATCCGTTAAATATTGATTACGTGGCTTTTTATATTTTAAATAATTAATAATTAATAAAAATAAATTCTAACTAAAATGGAGGATAAGGGGATTCAAACCTGGGTACCAAAAATATATTAACATGTCCTTTAACCACTGTGATCGAGTGTATGTACTGATCGGGACCGCGGTCTTCTGTTGATGTATGAATTGACCGATTTTCATAACATGGATCATCGGGCGGAGGTGGTTCCCACATGCTGAGAGACAGCAGAGGTGAAGCCCACGGGCCTGGATCAACAATAAAAAAACTATAAATAAGTATGTTATATGCATCTATACTATTAAAGTAGAAGCACATTTGGATTTTTACTCTGTTTATCCCTATTAAAGAGGCTTTCTTTTGTATTCATTAATGACATTTTGGACATTTTGCATTGGTTTCTTTTTTAATTGTTTTTGGTTTGTCATTAACCACCGGTTTCCTAATTCAATTTTGGTATGTGATTATTCCGTGTTTGATACTGCATCATTTTAATATTTTTCCAACCGGACATGTTTGAAACTACATCGTTTTTTCTCAAACTATTTAATGGTTTGGTTTTAAACCGCTTTTTCCTAAATATAATCCCAACTATCTAACAAAATTTATTTATAAAAAATAAAAATTGTTTATTGGTTCAACCAGTGGTTCAACCAGTAACTGAATTTCGATTTTAGTAGTTTTTATTAGATTTTTAAATTTTTTTTTTCAAACCCGAACTGAATTTATCTTTGATCAACCGGTAATCTGTTCAACCGCAGGTCTCAATCGAATTTCAAAACACCGATCAAAACTATAAAATTGTTATATTGATTTATATTTAAAATATCTAATTCAAAATTAAAAACCTAAAAATACATGTATAATATAATTTTACCGAACATAAATCTGGATATAAAATACATATATGAGACGGATTATATAAATACATATACAAGACGGATTATATAAATGTGATTATATAAAATTTTCACCAAACATAAACCCGCGCTTTGAAAGCGCGGGTCAAAATCTAGTTTCTTAATTAAATCGTCCAACCGGAGAGAGATCGTAAATACGCTGAGAAAGCATCGGCCCATCAAGAAAAAAGAACAAAAATTAACGAAATATTATAGAATTAAAAGTATATTATTGATTTCTATTGTTGAGATGGTGATAAACTTCAAGAGAAAGTGGATAGAGAAACAAAAATAATAACAAAGATATATATCCAATTGAGAATGTTGTTACTGTGGTTGATAATTCTAACTCCTCTCCGTCTTTGATACCATTTGTTCATGACAATTTATTTTGCGGTATTAGATAGTACTGATGCCAAAGAACCATCGAATGTCCCACCAGCCAAGGAACTTTTCTTCTAAAATTTTCCATTACCATTCACTTTTGTCTTCATGATACTTCCACAACACATCTCCTAGACCCGTTTGTAGATGATGAATCAACACTAAGGTCACGAGGTGGTAGACCCTTAAAGCCATGTCAAAAGCTCAAGGAGATGGAATGGTTTACTGTTACAGGGAAAGAAAAGAGAGGTCAAGGAAGAGGTTCTCATCCCTAGGTTCACATCAAAATTTTGTTAAGTGCTGCCTCTATTCTACTAAGTTGCTTGTTTGTTTCATCTAATCTATTAAAGCTGGACTGATTTTTTCTATTTATTTACATACTCATGTCATTGGCCCTATCATCTGTCGTTTCATTAAGTTCCTTATCCAACTTTTTTCGGTGAAATCACTAAACCGGCGACATATAAAATTAACGTAAACAGACAGAACTTCACTAAACCAGCGCAAACAAATTAAACGTAAAACCAAATGGACCAAGTTTAATTTAACTCTTCCCCTGCGTCGCTTTACCTTGCTCTGCAAACTAAACATCTATACTATTAATTATTCAGTATGACCAGTTGATATTAGTTGTGCCCATTTTTTAAATTTTACTTTTTAATAACTAACTACCATTAATCACATATAAATATACTCCAATACCTACACGTAATTTTTCAGTTTATTAAAACTTCTCCTTCCTATATTCTAGGGAAATATTTTTTATTCAATTTATAACCCACGTTTTTAAATAACAACCGCCAGTGTTTGGCATGTAATTATCTATAACTATTCTTTGATTCCCCATGCCTCATACCATTATGTATATATATATATATATAATATCAATAACAATTAATAGCATTTATATTACTATGTTTACATATAAATAAATAAATATGCCAACTTTTATTTTAAATTTATGGATAAAAATATTTGGGTAATTTGATTAATAAATAGTATTTTAGTATATATAGTTATTTAGAAACTAAATATAATTAATATTTGTGGGTATATAATTTTATTTTAAAAATTTGGATGTATTTGGTTTACGGTTTAGTTCCGGTTCAAAAGGCGGGTATATTTGAAAAAATCGATTTGCGGATACGGATTATGAATATTTTATTTGGAAGGGTGCGGGTTGGTAGATTTTGGATTGCAGGTACCCGCCAACCCGAAAAATATTTTAAAGAATGAAAAGAAAAGTAATTTTTTTAAAAAAAATATGGTAATTTGAAAAAAAAAAAATTAAAAATATATAATTTTTATTATAAATATATAGTTTATAATAATTAAATTAAATAATTATTTTATAAAAATTTATAACCCGCTGATAACTGCCAAATTAAATGGGCGGGTGCCAATACAAATTATTTGTTTGCAGGTTGTTCAGGTCATATTTTTGACCAAAACAAAATTGAAATCCGCGGGTTGGCGGGTTCGACCGACAACCCAACCCTAAAAGAGCGTATACCGGATCTGCCAAATTAAATAGGAGGGTTCCAGTAAAAATTATTTGTTTGCGGGTTGTGCGAGTCATATTTTTTGACTAAAACAAAACTAAAACCTGCGGGTTAGCGGGTTTGACCGGCAACCAGCCCTAACAGAGCATATACATGATCAATTTTTAAATTTCTATTATTTAATAAAATATATTTTGATTAATATTTATACACAAATATGACTACAAATAGAAAAAATAAATATTTAATCACAAAAACACACAAATATAAAAATTAAATTAAAACAAAAAATATACCCGCCCTTTAAAGGGCGGGTCAAAATCTAGTC
Source organism: Raphanus sativus (assembly GCF_000801105.2). Taxonomy (NCBI): domain Eukaryota; kingdom Viridiplantae; phylum Streptophyta; class Magnoliopsida; order Brassicales; family Brassicaceae; genus Raphanus; species Raphanus sativus. The sequence goes on along the minus strand of NC_079519.1, from coordinate 5,943,808 downwards.
AATATTATTAATTCTCCAACATGTCCAATTGATATGGGTTAAGTCCAATTTAAAAAAGTAGCATCCAAATATAACTAACTAAAGTAACCATATAATAATAATAAGAAAACTGCATAACTTAATATATAGTCAACCTCCATAACCACTAAATCCTATTTTTAAAGGCTACAAATATTGCAACATAAATGTACGAATATATATATTTTTGTTTCATTTTCCTTACTCTTTTACTTCACCTATTAATTATCCTATATCTAATTCCAAAATCATAGTATTTATTTAACAACCAAAAATATTCAGGAATCAAAATATAACCGCCTTCTACATATATGATATAATTTATGTATTTTTTCCTTACTCCTATTTTATAAAATATAGAAAGTGGATATGTATGTATACGGATAGGTTTTCTATGAAAGGCTCATATGCTTGAACTAAATTTTACAAAATATTAATAACTTTTTAAGTATTTAAATGTCTATTGTAAATAATAAAATTAAATTTTAAATCTAAAATAATCTAAAAGTAAAACATAAAATTATAATTGATAATTGATAACAAAAATAAACTAATACCAAATCACAACAATTAGATTTGTTAATAGATTCATAATCCACAAGATCATATATATATATTTTTTATATAAAAACCAAAAATCTAATTTCCTAATTAGAATACAAACATATTCTAATAATATAATTAAAAATCTAAAAGTTAATAATTAAAAATTACGTATTGGTTTAACCAGTGGTTCAACTGGTAACCGAGTTTTGAGTTTTAGCGGATTTCCATGGGTTTTACCGGGTTTCCGTGGGTTTTACCGAGTTTCGTGGGTTTTACCAGATTATTAAACAATGATGTTTTTCCTAAAACTCAAACTGAATTACATACCAGATCCACGGGTTTGCCGGTTTAATCGCGAATCCGGATCGGTTTCAAAATATTGTGTACAAGTGTATAGTTATATAACATCACAAATTCAATATAATTATCAAAACTTTTAACTAATAATTTTTAAATATAGTAAATATGATTATAAATAAAACACAAATAAAAAATTATAAACAAAAAATATACCCGCCCTCTGAAGGGCGGGTCAGAATCTAGTAAAATATATAAATCATTAGCCACGTAATTAAATTCAAAATATACAATTCTTAAGACTGATGGTGTAATATACATTTTTCTACTATCATGTAATTTTTTTTAAGTCGAATACATTTTGGAAGATGAGAAAAACTATAAAATCATTTTTTAAAAAAATTCAAAATATACAATTCCTAACATTTTTACTAAAATATTTTCTAACAACCATTATTAAATAAATGTTTTCAATATATATAAGAAAAATACAAATAAACAGTTTCATATACCAATTTAAATTATGGTTTTGTATTTCATATTCAAATTTTAAAATATAATATATACGATGATACATATAAAATATTATTAATTATATGGTTAACTTATATGATGACACATATAAAATACGATTAATTATATGATGACATATATGATATATAATAGTTACTAAGGGTAGGCGTTTAGGTATCCATTCGGATTTGGTTCGGATCTGTTTGGGTTTCGAGTTTCCGAGATCAAATATTTCAGCCTCATTTAGATATTTCTAAATTTTGTTCATGTTCGATTCAGATCTTTGCGGGTTCGTATAACCCATTTAAATTATTTTAAAAATTCATTTTATACTTTAATTTCTAAAACTCGATAAACAAAATAAAATATTACATATAAATTTGAATAACATATGTTAGAATACCTAAACTTAACATATAAATTGGTTTGATTTAATATTTGGATAGAAAATCAATTATTATTTTAAATATTTTTGATGTTTTGAATATATTTTAACTATTTTAGAAATTTACTTTTAACTATTTGTATATATCTTCAAGTTTTTAAACCAACTTAAAAGTATCATATATATTTTGGATGTTTTATATACTTTAAATCTAAAAATAATTAATATATATATATATATATATATATATATATATATTTAAATCTATTTCGAATACATTCGTGTACCCAAAATACTTTCGTTCAGATCATATTCGGTTATCTAAATAACAAAATTTTAAATAATTCGAATATCTAATCAATTTCAGTTTGAGTTTGGTACTAACTTTCGGATCGGGTTCGGTTCGGTTCTTCGGATTTTTTGTTGAACCCTAATATTGACATAAAAACAAATAACAACATTTTTGAAAAAACAAATCTACGCAGACGCGCAGATCAAAATCTGGTTAACTTTAAAACTGTTTATACTATTTTATCTTTGAATTCTAAGGTCCTTAAACCTTATCTATATATCTTTCTAGTATTTAAATTGAAAACTTTTTTTCAAAAAAAAAGATATATATCCAATGGTTTTGGTAAGTAATTTTATTATAAGTAATCTTTAAATTGAATAATATATTTTCGAGAAAAAGAACCTATTCTATTTTTTTGACATAAAAAGAACCTATTCTGGTTACACATTTTCTAATAATTAACACAATTAAATAAAAATAAAATTGTTAATATACATAAATAAATTCTAATACATAACTTTTATGACCTAAATAACTTTTGTCTGATCCAAGATATATGCTAAAGTGCTAACAATAATTTTAATACACAACTGTTTCACCAAGAGGTCAATAGCTTTCCCCGCAAGTCAAAACCTTCTCTCTCTCCTCTCCGCCATGTCAAAATTCGCCATCAACGGGCAGCTTATCTTGCTACCGGAGGTTTCAACCACCAACTCTCATCTCCCCACTCCCCGCAAACACTCAGCTCCTTCTTCCTCTCACGAACTCCTCAACAACGCTCCTTCCCCTCGCTTCCCATCTCTTATATGTTGCTGCAGCTCACCTAACCGGAACACGGAGCCTTCCTCTAGCGGCCATCTCCTCAAATCGCTGGGAAAGTCTCTTTTCTTCGGCTCGATTTCGCCCGCCGCGTCTCAGTTCTCCTCGACTTTCAGCGGCGGAGGAGGAGGAGGAGATGGTGGCTTATGGAGGGACTTGTTCTCTCTGGCGACTCCAGTGGCCGTCGCAGACGAGAAACACTCACCGGACTGGGATTCTCACGGGTTACCGGCGAACATTGTGGTTCAGCTGAACAAGCTCAGTGGTTTAAAAAAGTACAAAATCTCCGACGTTCTCTTCTTCGACCGGCGGAGCAAAACCACCGCCCCCGCGGAAGACTCACTCTCCGAGATGGTACCGATTCATCCAGGAGAAATCCACACAAAAGCTCAACTTCAGAACGACCTAGAAACCCTAACTTCTTCAGGTATGTTCGAAAAAGTCGATCTCTTGGGGAACACGAAACCTGACGGAACCCTAGGTCTCACATTCTCTTTCGTGGAGAGCACGTGGAAATCCGCGGAGAGGTTCCGTTGCATCAACGTCGGGCTAATGACACAACCTAAGCCCGTACCCACTGACTCGGATATGACGGATAGAGAGATGATTGAGTATTATAGGAACCAGGAGAAGGATTACAAACGGAGGATCGACAAGGCGAGGCCTTGTATGCTTCCAGGACCGGTTCAAAGAGAGATGATGCTTATGCTTAGGGATCAGAAGAACGTTAGTGCCAGCCTTCTGCGGAGGATCGGTGATAGAGTTGTGAAATGGTATCGAGACAATGGGTACGCGTATGCAAACGTTACCAACTTTGGGAGCTTGAACTCTAAGGAACTTGTCTGTGAAGTCTCTGAAGGAGACATAACAAGGGTTGTTATCCAGTTTCAAGACAAGCTTGGTAATGTGGTTGAAGGTCACACACAGATTCCTATCATCCACAGGGAAATTCCCAAACAGGTATTGTATCTACTTTACTCAATTCTTGGAAGTTTAAACATTTTTGGTTAATGGTATATTGTGTTTGTTTTTGGTTGACAGCTACGTCCAGGTCATGTGCTCAACATGAAAGCTGCGAACCAAGCTGTGAAGAACATTTTTTCTTTGAACTTGTTCTCTAACGTCGAGATCATTCCCCGGGCCGATGAGAAAAACGAAGGAGGTGTTATTGTTGAGATCAACCTTAGGGAGGCAGATAAGAAATCAGCAGAAGTCAGTACAGAATGGAATATTGTACCTGGACCTGGAGGAGCTCCTTCATTGGTATTCATTTATTGCATTGTCTAGTTATAATTTGGAACCTTATAAAGTTTTCCAATGAGGTTTTCTATGTCCATTGTTTAGGAGTCGTTCCAGCCAGGAGGATCTGTTAGTTTCGAACACAAAAACATCCACGGTCTTAACCGAACCTTCATGGGTTCAGTGACCACTAGCAACCTCTTAAATCCTGAGGTACGTACACTCGGTTTCTATATGATTTTATTCTGATACATATCTGGTCTGTTCAAATTGTACATTGTTTTCTCTCAGGATGATCTTGCGTTTAAGCTCGAGTATGTACACCCACATCTGGACGGTGTTTACAATTCTCGAAACCGTATCTTCAAAACAAGCGCCTTCAACAGCAGAAAACTTAGCCCAGTGTTCACTGGGGGCCCCGGATTTGAGGAACTAGTGCCTCCATTGGTGGTGGACCGAGTTGGACTGAAAGCTAATATTACCGAGGTAAAACTAGGTCTCCTATGGTCAACTTGTTTTTCTTGTCTTACAAGCAACTTAATAAATCACTGTTTTTTTTTGTGCAGAACTTCACCCGTCAGAGTAAATCCACTTATGGACTTGTGTTGGAAGAGATAACAACCAGAGATGGAAACATTCAAATCTGTAAAAGTGGTATGAGGTTATTACCTGATGGAGGAACCAGTGATGATGGACCTCCAACAACTCTAAGTGGCACCGGTGTTGACCGTGTAGCGTTTCTACAAGCCAACGTAACCAGAGACAACACCAAGTTTGTGAATGGTGCCATTGTTGGAGATAGGACTGTCTTTCAGGTGGATCAAGGATTGGGTATAGGAAGCAAGTGCCCTTTCTTCAACCGCCACCAACTAAGTTTGACAAAATTCATTCAGCTGAAACGTGTTAAAGAAGGATCCGGTATACCACAACCGCCTGTGCTAGTCCTCCATGGCCATTACGGTAGCTGTGTAGGTGATCTTCCAAGCTACGAATCTTTTGCTATTGGTGGACCTAACTCTGTTCGTGGCTACACCATGGGAGAGCTAGGTGCGGCGAGAAACATTCTCGAGGTAAGCAAATACTAACAAACTCAAATACATTAATCATTTATATCTTTTATTCCCTAAATTTCTGATTGGTGGTGTTATAGTTGAGTGCTGAGATTAGAGTCCCTGTGAAGAACACACACGTGTATGCATTTGCTGAGCATGGCAACGATTTAGGGAGCTCAAAGGACGTGAAGGGGAATCCAACGGCGGCTTACAGGAGAATGGGACATGGCTCATCGTATGGTTTGGGTGTGAAACTAGGCCAAGTACGTGCTGAGTATGCTGTAGATCACAATCGTGGAACCGGCGCTTTCTTTCTCCGGTTTGGAGAGAGGTATTGAAGTTAAACCCAAAAATAATAAACCTTATGTAATCTGAACTTAGCCGTATGAGGAGCTTAAACTATAGTTTTTGAACGATTTTACTGAAAACAAATCAGACTATTCATTACACAAAACAGTAGCTGAAAACTTCAAAACACACAAAAAAACTTCTACGAGATTTCGTTAACTACTTTAAGACAAAAGCTAAGCTACTTCAGTTTTCACGAACCGACTCCAAGAAGTCTGCAATGTTGCTTCCACGAGATTTGCGCAAGAAAGTGAGAAAAGGCATGAGCTTCTGCACCAAATCACGAAACAGTTCAACCCTAGCCATCCTCTTCTGCGTGACTCTCAATGCCTTGGCAATCACGTAATTCCCAAACTCACTCCTCGCCAGCCTCATCAGCCTGTCTCCATCGCTCTCCACAAGCTCCATCACCACCACAGCCACCGACTCGTTCGCGTCCAAAAGCCGCTCCACTATGTAGCTCCCATACTTCTTAAACGACAGATCGATACAGTGGCCACGTAGACTGAGCGCGACGTTGCGCGTGGTTCGCGGATCGTTTAGTTTAAGCGCGTGCTGTATCACAAAGTTGCCCGAGGCATCGTGGCTTAGCGAGAGAGCGTCGTGCGCGACCACGTCCAGCAGCTGGTTCCTGTAGTAAGGATGGTCCAAGTCGGTTAGCATCTCGTTGAGCGCGACGCAGCCGTGTCGGTCACGCGCGATGAGAAGCGCGTTGCGGATGAGTTCCTCGCACAAGAACTCTTTCTTCTTCCCGGCGAACACTCGCAACCCCCGCGTCGCCACGTAGGACGGGTGCTTGTCCGTCATGACGTGGAGGAAACGGTACAAGATAGCGGCGCAGATTAGCTCGTCCACGTCGTCCGATTTTCCGATGAGTCTCTGAAGGCGGTTGGAGCCGTTCTTGTTTCTTGCGATGGCCAAGAAGTAGTCGGGGTCTGACGTCAGCAAAGACGCGATCCCTTGAAGATCTGTTTTGCTCAGCTTCGAGATGAACTCCTTGAACGGATACGCAGCGTCTTCTTCTTCGCTCCTGGTCATCAAACGGAACATCCACTGCGAAGGCGTCTCGTCGCAGAATCCGCAAGGGCATGGATGATAGGTCGGTGGAGGTGGAGCGTATCCCGGAGGAGTGGCGAGGGTGACGACGCCATACGGCGGAGGAGGAGGAGGAACCGCCGGATTCTTCTTCTCGGTGTCTTGTAAAGAATTGAGCATTGTTGACATTGAAAACGGATTGTTGTTGTTTGCCATTGATTCTTCCGAATGAGATTTTACTCTTTGTGTGATATCTTGAGAAGGTGTTGAGATCTGTGGGTGTAACGATGTGTATTTATAGGGTCTTGTTTTCCTAGTTACAGCTTACAAAGCAAGTAATACTAAGGCTAGTACATTTGAGAAAAGGAAATTTATCATGGTTATCCTTTTTTTTCGTTTACAGAGTTTCCTTATCTGCAATTGTTTTTTTTGTTATCTAGTAATTTATTCAGTTAATTAAAGTGTGATATTGTATACTACTCAGTCATATGAGATGGTCCAGAAGATGCCAAACTATTTAAACCGGTATTATTTTTAGTTCCTTGAACCTATTGATATATTTTGGTATAACAAACCCAACACAGTTTCATAAATCGGTATTCTTTTTAGTTCCTTGAACTTCAAGAACTCATTATGCAAAAAGAAATAAGCATTGTTGCCGGGTGTAGACTGTTCGGGCTGGTTAGGTGACGTACTTAACTGAAATTCAGCTATATATTGTTTAAAATCAGTATTAAGTAATTATCCCAATGGAAAGGTCACACTCTCCAATATGCTAGTTATGGAGAACTGGCAAAGCTTGGATGGAGGATGTATCTATAGTAAGGCTGTTGTCCCCACTTAAGATTCCTTATAAAGATGCATCTCAAGATCACTTGGAGCGAAGGCATAAGATTCTACAAAAATAAAACGCTACTGTCTGAAGCACATAACACCGATGTAGTTCAACGTTGGGAAGAACAAAAATGTGAACGGCAGCCGTGCAAAATGAGAGCGCAAATGAGTCTGTGACGTTTAAAGGTTAAGAGCAAAGAAGCATTATTCTTAACGAATACAAGTTTTTATCATTATGATAACCAGTTACTCAAGAATTCAACAACACATTTCAGAAAGCTCTGCGCAAGAAAAATAAAAATGTAAAACCAGGTTGTGTTTGGGCAGTTTTTTTGAAGGGTTTCAGATAAGGGGAACATGAAGAACTTTGATGAAACTCCAGAGAGATATCATAATTGTGGAAAAGTTCGTAGTTTGTTCATAACATTTCTTGAGACTTTCTCACACACCGGCTCACTTTCTTCTTGAACTCGTCTCTCTTCTCACGCCATTCTTTCTACGCAAGACCAACAACAAAACATGAGCTAAAACCTGCTCTTAATTTTTCCAAGCTAAGTAAAGAGGTAAATCAAATCGAAATACTCACAGCAGCTTCAACGTTTGCAGGAGACTCGTCGTTTGGACCAGAAAGCATAGATATAATACTCAACATAATACTCTCAACCTGAAACACCACAAATTTAAAAACACCACTCTTAAAATCATCTACTACAATCTGAAGCAACGATCTCAAGTTATTGATAAACATACAGTGTGAACAGGGGTCCAGCGCTCGCTAGCAAGCTCATAACCACTTGGATCATCACCAGGAGGGTGCAGGATCGAAATGCAAACACGACCATCAGAATAAACTGCGTAAATGAAAAGCATCAAACAGAGTCTCTTCCGATTCATACTGTCCTCAAGAGAAGAAACAAAACTAACCATTAGGATGCCACATATCTGAAGTAAACCTCACGGTTGGTGGACTATTAGGATAATTCTGAGGGAAGCTCATTATAGCGTTAAAGAATCCTCCTTCACTGCACCAATAAACACAGACCAAATAATAATGATTCCATTCTCTTAAAAATCTAATTCAAAAATCAATTCGATTACTGTTTGATCTACAAATGTTTTCAAATCTCAAAAGCGTACTAGAGAGTATCTGGAGGTCCGATGATGGTAACGTTCCACTCGAATATATTCTTCTCGTCGACGAGCCCAGCGGAGAATCCATCAACAGGATGCTTACACAGATCTGAAATCAAAAAGAGAAATCAAAATTAAGAAACTAAGCAATCAGAAGAGAGAACCATGGATTTGTGCGTGCGTGCGTGCATGCCTTTCAGTTGTTTCTGAAGGAGAAGGATAGCTTGCGAATTCGAGGCCATGGACGATGATGATAGAGAAGATCGAGCTTGAAACTCTAGAGATTTGAGAGAGAGAGAGATTTGAGATAGAAGAAAGGTTATGAAGATCATCATGAGAACAGATTGAAGGAGATGGGATCAGCTACGGACAGTCTATTGTGTACTTTACCTTTCTAGCCAATAGGCTTTCGGTACTTTCTATTACCTTCGGTTTACTTTTCTAAATTCTATTTAGACCGGTTTTGATTTGGTTTGATAGATTTTTGGTTCCTGCTTCGTTTTTAGTCTAATTTACTGGGCAAATAAACCGAACCCGAAAATCCGAACCGAATCCGATCCGGTAAAAATGAATCCGAACCGATTCGAACCCGACATAAATCCGAATAGATTTTGTTTTTTGGTATTTCGAATTATGAGTATTATCCGAACCGAACCCAAATCTAAATAGATATCCGATAGAACCCGAAACATTCAAAACTCCGGAAAGATTTTATACCCAACATAATCTCAATTTATAATATGTATTCAAAATACATTAAGATATATTGAACATCTGAAATATTTATCTATTATATAAAGGTTAGTGGTTCTAATACATGAAGATTGATGATTAAAGGTAAGATGTTGAATTTTGAAATATTTAGATTTAGATTTAGATTTCGTTTTCAGTAAAAAATGTTTCTCATTTCATAAGGTCGTAATTTTTGTTTTATGATTTTCCTTTCGTTTGATTTTGAATGATCATGGTTGAAGTTCATTTCTTATTTATAAATCGATTTTATTTATATTTTGATTACAAAAAAGTACAAATTAGGTATTCGAAACCAAAACAAATCAATTTTACTTATGTTTTGGTTATAAAGTAGGTATAAATCAGATATTTTTAAACCGAAGAACCGATTGGGACTCGAACCCGAAAGTACATTGAGTTGTACTGATTCTTTGAAGATTTACTAACCCCGACCCGAACCCGATAGAATCCGAACCGGTACCGAACCGAACTTTTAAATAATCCAAATGGGCTGATTTTGATAAACCCGAAAAACCGAAACTCGATTGGATAAAATCGAAACTCGATTGAGACCCTGAATACCCACACCTAGTCTAAATCGGAAGAACGATTTGACTGGACTAAATAAATTCAAGATTTAATAGATTTTTGATACTTATCTTTTTTTTTATACTAAATTCAACCGAATCAGAATGAAAAATTTATATCAAATCGAATTAAACTAATACCAAAATAGATTATTAGGTTCTTATTGGGTTGGTATATTTCGAAAATCGAATATTTACCCTTAATACGGATCAGGTTCTTTTTCATATATCTAAATTTGCATTGATTTAAGGTTTTTGTAGTTTTTTCTTAGCAAAAGCCATCAATAGATTATTTTTATAAGTTTAATTCCTTTTGATAATTTTCGATATATCAAATCAAGTTGTCATCATGAATGATCTGGACTTTATGTATGCAGGGTCCGTGACTAAAGATACGTTAATCATCTTCAAAATTGTCGTGATCAATAAATTACAAACGCACAATATTAAAAATAAATTTATTAATCAATTGATTCGCATCGACAAATGCAAATCAACCACACGAAAGTTAAACACACAAGTGGTAATAGTCTTACATATTGTAGAGTTAGTTCTAGGAGCTTGTAGTTACACCAAATCGCTATCCACGACACAAGATTAAACCAGGAAGAGTTGCTAGATTTTGTTGTCTTTTTGTTGGTCCATATTAAAATGAGACTCTTTCAGTGGAAAATGCTGATTAAGATCTACCCAAGACGGACTGACCGACAAAATACAAAAATCTACTTGATGATAGCTGAACGTAACATCGGTAATCTTTGAAACATTTTTTTTTGCAAGAATGGAAATATATTTCATGAAATGAAAGTTGAGATTTTACATAGTGGGATAAACAAAAATGTAGAACTATTATTCTTGGTGCCACGGCAAAAGAAAAAAGATAAAAAATACTTGACAAAATATGGAATTGATATAAAAAATATATATATATGGAGTTGCTACGCAAGGCAAAAGAATGAAGCCTACAAGCTGGTCTGAATAGTATAAACCAATTAAGATATGTGAAATAAGCGATAATATTTTTCTTATTTGCAAGTGAGAAGTGTGGTTGCATAGGATTCCAACGAATGACATTTAACCAGGGAATCTTACCTGGTTTTTTCAAATGAAGTAATCATTACGATTCTCCAAGGAGAGTACCAACTAGATGTGACAAATTTGTTTCATCGCCCTCTGTTACACATAGCCCTGGGCATTCGGATCCTCGGGTCGGGTTCGAGTCGGGTCTACTCGGGTCCGGGTCCTTCGGGTCTTCGAATTTAGGACCCAATCGGGTAATTTGAATTTATCGGTTCGGGGTCGGTTCGGGTCTTGTCAGGGTCGGGTCGAGTCGGGTCAATGTTTCAAAGAACCGTAAAAAACCCGTTATTTTCGGTTCCTATCGGTTCCTTTCGGTTTCGGGTCGGTTTCGGGTAAAAATCATCATTTTCGGGTAAAATTTAAAAATATCGGGTCGGGTCCTACGGGTTACCCGAAACTTACAGCACTAAACCTTGACAATGTTGACATAACCTACTTTAAAACCTACAAATTTAACCACAGAACAAAACTCAAGAACCTAAAATATAAATAAACGTTCAAACACATCAAATTAAAGCTTCTATGTTCCACAATCCAACAAACAACCAACATGAAAAAAGCAAAAGTCAAACAAAAACCGAAGTACCGAACAATGTCATCACAACTGAAAACACAAAATCACAAACGAAACTGAGACTGAAACTGACAACTTCTCCAACTCGAACTCAAGACTCCAACTCCAACTCTCTAGTCTCTAATCATCTGAAACACAGACACAGTAAGCAGTGAGAATGTTGAGAACATTGAGAACTCAAGAAGTAAGAACCTACTTTCAGATTAAAGAGTTCCAAAAATCAAACTTACCATAGCTATTTCTTCACTCATTCGTAAATCTCAAACTCAAAGACTTCTGAAGTTAAAACCAGGTTCAAATTCTAATAAAAATGAAACAACTAAAGGTTAGTAATCACAAGTAGCAAGCTTAAATAAAACTTTGAAAAAAGTAATAGAGATTTGAAATTACCTCTCATCAGTTCATCTTCTGCCTCCACCTCCTTGAGTAATTGTTCTTGTCTTATGATACCTCTGCCAGATGCTTTAATTTCACATTTGAGCCATTGCTCAGTGCACATTAACACTTCTATTATGTAATATGTCAAGCAGCTTCTACTTGGATCCAAAACTCGACCACTTGTGCTAAAAGCAGACTCAGATGCAACAGAACTCACTTGCATTGCAAATGCATCCCTAGCTAGTAGTGATAGAACCGGATACTTACCAGTATTTACCTTCCACCAAGAGAGTACATCATACTCTGTACCATTCATCACATGATGATTCTCCACATTCTCTTTCAAATAGAGATCCAACTCGTTTGTTGTTTCCTGAAAACCAGCTTCTTGGCCAAGCTCATCATAGATGTCATTCATGCTTTCATATGCAACACCATTCCCGAGTACTGTTCTCTGAGATACTTCTTCAACAGACTGATCTTGAGACTGAGAAGAGTAAGCTTGAGACTGACTATGAACAGACGCAGAATTAGACCCTGACCCACCATTCTTGTTAGCATTGTAACTGTTGTTGTACTCATTGAACAAACTCCTCAAAATGTCTTCAGTTTGCTTACTTAACTGAGTCGCCTTAACACTCTCCTTTCCATACAAATTTTCAAAATATTTATTTATAAACTTCATCTTCTTGGTTGGGTCAAGAACACCAGCTACAATGATGAGTTTATTCATCTCTACTTCTTCCCCGAATGGATCCTAATACTTGCCTAATTTTCCTAACATAGATGCAGCTTTAGATCTTAATATTGCATCAGGACCAGGAGCAGTGCTTAATCCACTAATATTTCTCGTGACTGTGTATATTGCATGATAAAACTTGTGCGCACAGACTGAAGTAGAAGCTGACAGAACCAATGTAGCTTGGTAGAAAATGATTAAGAATTGGACTAACCTGTCAACAGCTTCCCAATCCTCTTTAACTGGTGGTCCAATTCGTTTCACTCCTTGCACAAACTCATTGAAATAGTCATTATATGGCTTGTCTTTAACTTCCATCTTATTAAAAGCCACTCTGAACTTCATTGCCTGTTCTAGCATCAGATATGTAGCGTTCCATCTTGTGCAGACATCCAGAGGCAAACTTCCTCTCTGAATTCTTCCTGACTCAACACGCTGTTCAAAAGATATATGTCTCTGCGTTGAAGACCTCACGAACATAATGCCATTTCGAATTGCATTTATACTGTGGTCAGCTTCCCGCAAACCATCCTTGACAATAAGATTGAGAATGTGAGTAGCACAGCGGATATGTAGAAACCGACCTTCTAAAACCATGGCATCATCTCCAACCTCCTTGAAAGCTTCCTTAAATCTTGTCATAGCTGAGCTATTAGCTGTAGCATTATCAACAGTGATGCAAAACACTCTTTTGATACCCCAATCTTCCAAACAATCAAAAAGAACCTTTGAGATTGTGGATCCTTTGTGATCAACAACGTTCTTGAATCCAATAATGAGCTTCCTTAACTTCCACCCAGCATCTATGAAGTGAGCTGTGATTACCATGTAGCTTGCTCTTGTACAAGGAGCCGTCCAAATATCTGTAGTTAATGAGAGCCGTTGCTTGTTCTCTCCAAGTATCTTCTTCATCGCCTCTTTCTTTTTCACATACATCTCTACTATATCTCGCCTGGCAGATCTCCTAGAATGAGGGGTGTAGAGTTTCGTTTTATCACAGAAATGTCTCCATGCTAAGCTGTCTACCCAAGACAAAGCTAACTCTCCCAAGACCATCATCTCGTTTGTAGCTTCTCTGAAGACTGATTTAGAGACCTTACCCACCCTTAGATTACCATCTTCACCACTTGGAGATAACACACCTTGTGTACCAAACTTATTCGCTGCTTGCCAGACCTGGTAACTCTTGCAGGCGAGATTCAGATGCTTTGACAAGCTAGTTGTTCCAGACTTGCTCGCACTTGCCATCTCTTTCCCACAGTGGTTGCAGTTAGCTCTGTCCTTGTCTTCTTTCATTTTGGTGAAATGCTCCCAAACCCATGATCTACCCTTCTTTGAACTACCGGCTTCGGCTTCATCTGTTTCTTTACGCTTGTTTTTTCGAGAACTTGGAGTCTGAACTTCATCTCCGGAACCATTACAATCATCATCAGACATTGGATCAACTCTCTCCTCTGGTTCTTCACAAGACGCCATCTATATGATTCACAAACAACAAAACATAATTACAGAGTTATTAGCGCTAAGAGTTATGGTGAAAGTTTCAAACAAACCAAACTAAAAGTTGAACACTTGAAGTCTTGAACTTTAAAAAAAATATAGAAGAGATTAGAGAAACATGCTTCAAATCAAAATGACAAAGTCATAAACTATCAAACTAAATCAAACCGAAACAGAAACTATCAAGCAAAGAAGTCAACCTGTGATCGCGATCGAGTACGAGACCGAGACGCCTCTGATGGAGGAGACGATGTTGAGCTTCGAAATTGATCCCGTGTTTCCAGTTTGTGGTTGAATTAAGAGATAGACGAGATTTAATTGAGAATCGCTATAATTTTGGGAAGTGGAATCGCAAAAGTAGGGAAGTGGAAACGATTTGTGAGAGTAAATGGGAAGTACAATATTCAAGAATCAAATTAGGGTGACATACTTTCGGTTCTTAAAAAACCCGACCGGGTATCGGGTAAGAACCGGACCCGAACCGGTACCCACGGGTCTTCTATATCAATACCCAATAGGGTAATTTCGACGGGTCGGGTATGGAACCGAACCGGTTTTTTCGGGCCGGTATCGGGTCGGGTCGTCGGGTCCGGTTATAATGCCCAGGGCTAGTTACACAGTGTATATATGATGATGATCCTACATGAAGAAAATAAGCTTTCTCTACCTAAAAATATGAGAAGACACGCTGTATTAATCATCAAGTTTCTCCTTCTTACCTGCCTTTTTCTCGGCATAATTGTGACTCAGGAATGCCAAGAAGGTATTTCATAACTCGTTCTCTGTGTTTGGTTATGCATGAATTACGGTAAAGAGACAAGAAATTTTAATTAACACGTTAACATTAGATCATAATACTTTGGGACTCTAACATGCTAACCTCTGCTGTCTGCCTGTTTCAGTCCATTTTAAGAGTGAATCAGAAATGATCAGCACAAAAAAGAATTACGAAGGAGTGATGCCAATTTGGGTAAGGAGATCAAATTTTGCTTTTGATGTAACCATTAGAGAAGGGAGAGCATAAAGGTGTGACATCTATCTTATGGAAACAGGTTGAAGAAAAGACGGGGCATAAGCACCCATCAGGACCTAACCCAACAGGAAATCGCCACCCACCGGTCAAAGTCAAGCCCTGAGTCGATAACAGTTTAACTATTGCAATACAGCGGATCTATGTCAATCTCTTTGATATATATCTAGTATAATACATAGGGAACCGACGTATGATGATGGAGATTCCTTAAAGTTATAGTTCCAATGTAAGTGTAAAACATATGTACTCTGATCAGTTATATCAGTTCCAATGAAAATAAATTCCATAGAAGAGTGGATGGGCATAAAAGATGGAACTATTTGTGAGGAGTTGAATGATACTTTTGTTACCTTACCTATATTCATGAAGACTATACGCTTTACAGTTTAAGGTGGGAACATATTTGTTTTTACACTTTATGCAGAGATAAATATGTTCTATACAACCGATTTCATCTTATCCAAAATGAATGAAAGAAACCTAAACACAAAGCACAGATGCACTCTGATCAATTATATCTCTCTGTTATTATTGGTTATAGTAGTCTAATTGACTGTATAACTAGTATCTACGAAGGAATTGGAGAAATATATAAAGAGAAGATGATCAATAAGATACTATTATCATATCTTAAACATAATTAAAATTAAGATATGATGCAGATAAATATTTGGAATATTTTCAAATATATAAATATTTATTTAATTAAATTTTTAGATAATTATTTTAATGTTTTAATGTTTTATGGTTTTATTATATATAGTTTTTTAGACTCTATGGTGGTATTCAGTTTTTGATGATTTAATAAAAGGAGTTTTTCCAGAAAAGGTTTTGATAAACCACTGAGAAGAGTATTCTCAAACCTTAAAAGCTTTTAATTAAGCACTGTGAAGAGTATTCACAAACCCTAAGAGCTTTTAATTAAGCACTGTGAAGAGTATTCACAAACCCTAGATTCGTGTATTCATTGAGCACTAACATAAGATGATGGTCAAAGAATTTAGAACCTCTTTTGTCTCCGTTTTTCTAGATAATGAAGATTTTATAATGCTAATTCCACTAATCTTGACAGTATATAAAATTTTAGTAAACTAAATATTAAAAAATTAGAATGGTTTCTAAATACCATGAAAGATAGTTTAGAATACATTAATTCAAATGTAAAATGCGGTTTGAAATTTTTAAACTAAAGTGAAGAGTATAAACTTCAGTATATAGAGCATTTACCGAATACTCAATATTTTTGAAAGGGTTAACCCACAGATTTTGAAAAAATTCACAAATATGAAAATCCAGTTTTAGTGTATAGTTTCATCGAGCACTGACATAAGATGCTGGTCAAAGAGTTTAGATACTTTGTAGTCTCCATTTCTCTAGATAATGAAGATTTTATAATGGTAATTTCATTGATCTAGGCAATATATGAAATTTTACTAAACTAAATATTAAAAAACCCAGAATGATTCCTATATACCATGAAAGATAGTTTAGAATACATTAATTCAAATGTCGAATGTGGTTTTAAAATTTTAAACAAAATTGAAGAGTATAAACTTCAGTATATAGAACATTTACCGAAAATTACCCCACGGATTTTGAAAAAAATTCAAAAATTTGAAAATCTGGTTTTAGTGCATAATTTCATCGAGCACTGACATAAAATGATGGTCAAAGAGCTTAGAACTTTTGTAGTCTCCGTTTCTCTAGATAATGAAGATTTTATAATGCTAATTCCATTGATATAGGCAGTATATTAAATTTTAGTAAATATAAAAAAATTAGAATGATTTCTATATACCATGAAAGATAGTTTAGAATACATTAATTTAAATGTCGAATGTGGTTTGAAAATTTTAAACAATATTGAAGAGTATAAACTTCAGTATATAGAGGATTTACTGAAAACTTATCATTTTGGAAGGGGTTAACCCAAATATTTTGGAAAAAATTCGGAAAAATGAAAATCTGATTTTAGTGTATAGTTTCATTGAGCAGTAACATAAAATAATGGTCAAAGAATTTAAAACCTCTGTTGTCTTCATTTTTCTAGATAATAAAGATTTTATAATGCTAATTCCACTAATTTAGGTAGTACATGAAATTTTAGTAAATTAAATATTAAAAAATAAACTAAATATAAAAAATTTACTAAATATTCCTATATACCATGAAAGATGGTTTAGAAGACATTAATTCAAATGTCGAATGTGGTTTGAAATTTGTAAACAAAAGTGAAGAGTATGAACTTCATTATATAGAGTATTTACCAAAAACTCAATATTTTTGAAGGGGTTAACCCAGAGATTTTGAAAGGTTAACCCAGAGATTTTGAAAAAAAATCAAAAATATAAAAATCTGGTTTTAGTGTATAGTTTCATCGAGCACTGACATAAGATGATGGTCAAAGATTTTATAACCTTTGTAGTCTCCGTTTATCTAGATAATGAAGATTTTATAATGCTAATTCCACTGATCTATGCATTATATGAAATTTTACTAAACTAAATATTACAAAACTCAGAATGATTCGTATATACCATGAAATATAGTTTAGAATACATTAATTCAAATGTCGATTATGGTTTGAAAGTTCTAGACAAAAGTGAAGAGTATAAATTTCAGCATATAAAGTATTTACCGAAAACTCATTATTTTTGAAAGTGTTAACCCACAATTTTTGGAAAAAAAGAATATATATTAAAATCTAATTTTAGTGTATAGTTTCATCGAGCCTAACATAAGATAATTGTCAAAGAGTTTAAAACCTCTGTTGTCTCCGTTTTTCTAGATAATGAAGATTTTATAATGCTAATTCCACTAATTTTGACAGTATATAAAATTTTAGTAAACTAAATATTAAAAAATTAGAATTGTTCGTAAATACCATGAAAGATAGTTTAGAATACATTAATTCAAATGTAAAATGCGGTTTGAAAATTTTAAACTAAAGTGAAGAGTATAAACTTCAGTATATAGAGCATTTACCAAAAACTCAATATTTTTGAAAGGGTTAACCCACGGATTTTGAAAAAAATTCAAAAATATGAAAATCTGGTTTTAGTGTATATTTTCATCGAGCACTGACATAAGATGATGATCTAAGAGTTTAGAACTTTTGTAGTCCCTGTTTCTCTAGATAATGAAGATTTTATAATGTTAATTCCATTGATCTAGGCAGTATATGAAATTTTACTAAAATAAATATTAAAATATTAGAATGATTTCTATATACCATGAAAGATAGTTTAAAATACATTAATTCAAATGTAGAATGGGGTTTGAATATTTTAAACAAAAGTGAAGAGTTTAGTATATAGAGCATTTACCGAAAACTCATTATTTTAAAAGAGGTTAACCCACAGATTTTGGAAAAATTTCAAAAATATGAAAATCTAGTTTTAGTGTATAGTTTCAGCGAGCACTAACATAAGATGATGGTCAAAGAGTTTAGAATATATGTTGTCTCCGTTTCTCTAGATAATAAAGATTTATAATGTTAATTCCATTAATCTAGACAGTATATAAAATATTAGTAAACTAAATATTAAAAAATTAGTATGGTTCCTAAATACCATGAAATATAGTTTAGAATAAATTAATTCAAATAAATTAATTCAAACGTAAAATGCGGTTTGAAAATTTTAAACTAAAGTGAAGAGTATAAACTTCAGTATATAGAACATTTACCAAAAACTCAATATTTTTAAAGGGGCTAACCTACAGATTTGTAAGAAGTTCCAAATATATAAAAATCTGGTTTTAGTATATAATTTCATCGAGAACTGACATAAGATGCTCAAAGAGTTTAGAACCTTTATAGTATCTATTTCTCTAGATAATGAAGATTTTATAATTTTAATTCCACTAATCTTGCCAGTATATAAAATTTTAGTAAATTAAATATTAAAAAATTAGAATGGTCAAAGAGTTTAGAACCTTGGTAGTCTCCGTTTCTCTAGATAATGAAGATTTTATAATGTTAATTCTATTGATCTAAGGCAGTATATGAAATTTTACTAAATTAAATATTTAAAAACTCAGAATGATTCCTATATACCATGAGTGATAGTTTAGAATACATTAATTCAAATGTCGAATGTGGTTTGAAAATTCTAAACAAAAGTGAAGAGTATAAATTTCAGTATATAGAGCATTTACCGAAAACTCATTATTTTTGAAGGGGTTAACCCACCGATTTTGGAAAAATTTCAAAAATATGAAAAGCTGGTTTTAGTGTATAGTTTCATCGAGCACTAACATAGATGATGTTCAAAGAGTTTAGAACATCTGTTGTCTCCGTTTCTCTAGATAATGAGATTTATAATGCTAATTCCATTAATTTAGACAGTATATAAAATTTAAGTAAACTAAATATTAAAAATTAGTGTGGTTCCTAAATAACAAATATAGTTTTGAATACATTAACTCAAATATAAAATGTGGTTTGAAAATTTTAAACTAAATTGAAGAGCATTTACCAAAAACTCAATATTTTTAAAGGGGATAACCTACAGATTTTTAAAAAGTTCCAAATATATGAAAATCTGGTTTTATTATATAGTTTTATCGAGAACTGACATAAAATGATGGTCAAAGAGTTTAGAACCTTTGTAGTATCTATTTCTCTAGATAATGAAGATTTTATAATTCTTTTTTTTTGTCATCGACTTTACAGACTCAAGAGGACTCTGTAAACCAAGCTGGTAACTCTGCGTCCATATGCACGACAAAGGTCGGTTGCTGCCTAGCACATTTTGACAAAGGTCCATAATTCTAATTCCACTAATCTTAGCAGTATATGAAATTTTAGTAAACTAAATATTAAAAAATTAGAATGGTTCCTATATGCCATGAAAGATAGTTTAGAATACATTAATTCAAATCTCGAATGTGGTATGAAAATTTTAAACTATAGTGAAGAGTATAAACTTCAGTATATAGAGCATTTACCGAAAACTCATTATTTTTAAAGGAGTTAACCCACGGATTTTGAAAAAAAATCAAAAATATGAAAATCTGGTTTTAGTGTATAGTTTCATCGAGCACTGAAATAAGATGATGATCAAAGAGTTTATAACCTTTGTAGTCTCCGTTTCTCTAGATAATGAAGATTTTATAATGCTAATTTCATTGATCTAGGCAGTATATGAAATTTTAGTAAACTAAGTATTAAAAAATCAGAATGATTCCTATATACCATGAAAAATAGTTTAGAATACATTAATTCAAATGTCGAATGTGGTTTGAAAATTCAAACAAAAGTGAAAAGTATAAATTTCTGTAAATAGAGCATTTACTGAAAACTCATTATTTTAGAAGGGGGGGTTAACCCACGGATTTTTGGAAAATTTTCAAAAATATGAAAATCTGGTTTTAGCACTAACATAAGATGTGGGTCAAAGAGTTTAGAACATCTGTTGTCTCCGTTTCTCTAAATAATGAAGATTTATAATGTCAATTCCATTAATCTATACAGTATATAAAATTTTAGTAAACTAAATATTAAAAAATTAGAATGGTTCCTAAATACCATGAAGTACACTCTAGAATACATTAATTCAAATATAAAATGTGGTTTGAAAATTTTAAACTAAAAGGAAGAATATAAACTTCAGTATATAGAGAATTTACCAAAAACTCAAAATTTTTGAAGGGATTAACCCACATATTTTGAGAAAAAATCAATATATGAAAATCTGGTTTTAGTGTATAGTTTTATCGAGCACATACATAAGATGATGGTCAAAGAGTTTAGAATCTTGGTAGTCTCCGTTTCTCTAGATAATGAAGATTTTATAATGCTAATTGTATTGATCTAGGCAGTATATGAAATTTTACTAAACTAAATATTAAAAAACTCAGAATGATTCCTATATACCATGAAAGATAGTTTATAATACATTAATTCAAATGTCGAATGTGGTTTGAAAATTCTAAACAAAATTGAAGAGTATAAATTTCGGTATATAGTGCATTTACCGAAAATTCATTATTTTGAAGGGGTTAACCCACGGATTTTGGAAATTTTTCAAAAATAAGAAAATCTGGTTTTAGTGTATAGTTTCATCGAGCACTAACATAAGATAATGGTCAAAGAGTTTAGAACATCTATTGTCTCCGTTTCTCTAGATAATGTAGATTTATAATGCTAATTCCATTAATCAAGACAGTATATAAAATTTTAGTAAACTAAATATTAAAAAATTAGAATAGTTCCTAAATACCATGAAATATAGTTTAGAATACATTAATTCAAATGTAAAATGTGGTTTGAAAATTTTAAACTAAGTGAAGAATATAAACTTCAGTATATAGAGCATTTACCAAAAACTCAATATTTTTAAAGTGGTTAACCTACGGATTTTTAAAAAGTTCCAAATATATGAAAATCTGGTTTTAGTATATAGTTTCATCGAGAACTGATATAAGATGATGGTCAAAGAGTTTAGAACCTTTACATTATCTATTTCTCTAGATAATGAAGATTTTATAATTCTAACTCGACTAATCTTGGCAGTATATGAAATTTTAGTAAACTAAATATTAAAAATTATAATGGTTCCTATATAACATGAAAGATAGTTTAGAATACATTAATTCAAATGTCGAATGTGGTTTGAAATTTGTAAACTAAAGTGAAGAGTATAAACTTCAATATATAGAGCATTTACCGAAAACTCAATATTTTTGAAGGGGTTAACCCACGGATTTTGAAAATATTTCAAAAATTTGAAAATCTGGTTTTAGTGTATAAGTAAATCGAGCACAAACATAAGATGATGGTCAAAGAGTTTAGAACTTTTGTAGTCTCCGTTTCTCTAGATAATAAAGATTTTATAATGCTAATTCCATTGATTTAGGCATTATATCAAATTTTTATAAACTAAATATTAAAAAATTAGAATGATTCATATATACCATGAAAGATAGTTTAGAATAAACTAATTCAAATGTCGAATGTGGTTTGACATTTTTAAACAAAATTGAAGAGTATAAACTTCAGTATATAGAGCATTTACCGAAAACTCATTATTTTTGAAGGGGTTAACCCACAGATTTTGAAAAAATTTCAAAAATTAGAAAATCTGGTTTTAGAGTATAGTTTCATCGAGCACTGACAGAAGATGATGATCAAAGAGTTTAGAACCTTGGTAGTCTCCGTCTCTCTAGATAATGAAGATTTTATAATGCTAATTCTATTGATTTAGGCAGTATATGAAATTTTAGTAAACTAAATATTAAAAAACTCAGAATGATTCCTATATACCATGAAAATAGTTTATAATACATTAATTCAAATGTCGAATGTGGTTTGAAAATTCTAAACTAAAGTGAAGAGTATAAATTTCAGTGTATAAAGCATTTACCGAAAACTCAATATTTTTGAAGGGATTAACCCACAGATTTTTTAAAAAATCAAAAATATGAAAATCTAGTTTTAGTGTATATTTTTATCGAGCACTGACATAAGATGATGGTCAAAGAGTTTAGAACCTTGGTAGTCTCCGTTTCTCTAGATAATGAAGATTTTATAATGCTAATTTCATTGATTTAGGCAGTATATGAAATTTTACTAAACTAAATATTAAAAAACTCAGAATGATTCCTATATACCATGAAAGATACTTTAGAATACATTAATTTAAAAATTTCGAATGTGGTTTGAAAATTCAAACAAAAGTGAAGAGTATAAATTTCAGTATATAGAGCATTTACTGAAAACTCATTATTTTAGAAGGGGTTAACCCACGGATTTTAAAAAAAATTCAAAAAAATGAAAATCTGGTTTTAGTGTATAGTTTCATCGAGCACTGACATAAGATGTTACTCAAAGAGTTTAGAACCTTTGTAGTCTCTGTTTCTCTTGATAATGAAGATTTTATAATGCTAATTTTATTGATCTAGGCAGTATATGAAATTTTACTGAACTAAATTAAAAAATTCAGAATGATTCCTATATACAATGAAAGATAGTTTAGAATACATTAATGCAAATTTCTAATGTGGTTTGAAAATTCAAACAAAAGTGAAGAGTATAAATTTCAGTATATATAACATTTACCGAACTCATTATTTTAGAAGGGATTAACCCACGGATTTTAGAAAAATTTCAAAAATATGAAAATTTGGTTTTAGTGTATAGTTTCATCGAGCACTAACATAAGATTGGTGTCAAAGTGTTTAGAACCTCTTTTATCTCCGTTTCTCTAGATAATGAAGATTTTATAATGCTAATTCCACTAATCTTAGCAGTATATGAAATTTTAGTAAACTAAATATTAAAAATTAGAATGGTTCTTATATACCATGAAAAATAGTTTAGAATACATTCAAATATCGAATATGGTTTGAATATTTTAAAGAGTATAAACTTTAGTATATAGAGCATTTACCGAAAACTCAATATTTTTGAAGGGGTTAACCCACGGATTTTGAAAAAAATTTCAAAAATTTGAAAATCTGGTTTTAGTGTCTAATTTAATCAAGCATTGACATAAGATGATGGTCAAAGAGTTTAGAACTTTTGTCGTCTCCGTTTCTCTAGATAATAAAGATTTTATAATGCTAATTCCATTGATTTAGGCACTATATCAAATTTTACTAAACTAAATATTAAAAAATTAGAATGATTCATATATACCATGAAAGATAGTTTAGAATACATTAATTCAAATGTCGAATGTGGTTTGAAATGTTTAAACAAAATTGAAGAGTATAAACTTCAGTATATAGAGTATTTACTTAAAACTCATTATTTTAGAAGGGGGTTAACCTACAGATTTTGGAAAACTTTTGAAAATATGAAAATCTGGTTTTAGTTATAATTTCATTGAGCAGTAACATAAAATAATGGTCAAAGAGTTTTGAACTTCTGTTGTCTTCGTTTTATAATGTTGATTCCACTAATCTAAGCAGTATATGAAATTTTAGTAAACTAAATATTAAAAAATTAACCAAATACTAAAAACATTAGAATGATTCCTATATACTATGAAAGATAGTTTAGAATACATTAATTAAAATTTCGAATGTGGTTTGAAATTTGTAAAGAATAGTGAAGAGTATAAACTTTAGTATATAGAGCATTTACCGAAAACTCATTAATTTTGAAGGGGTTAACCCACAGATTTTGAAAAAAATTCAAAAATATGAAAATCTGGTTTTAGTGTATAGTTTCATCGAGCACTAACATAAGATGATGGTCAAAGAGTTTAGAACCTTTGTAGTCTATGTTTCTCAAGATAATGAAGATTTTATAATGATAATTCCATTGATCTTATTTTTTTCAAAAAAAAAAAAAAGTCAATTGATCTAGGCAGTAAATGAAATTTTACTAAATTAAATATTAAAAAAATAAAATTTATTCTATTTACCATGAATGATAGTTTAGAATACTTTCATTCAAATGTAGAACTTGTTTTGAAAATTTTAAACAAATTTGAAGAGTATAAACTTTAGTATATAGAGCATTTACCAAAAACTCATTATTTTAAAAGGGGTTAAACCACAGATTTTGGAAAAAAAATTCAAATATATGAAAATCTTGTTTTAGTGTATAGTTTCATCGAGCACTGACATAAGATGATGGTCAAAGAGTTTAGAACCTCTTTTGTCTCCGTTTCTCTAGATAATGAAGATTTTATAATGTTAGTTCCACTAATCTAGGTAGTATATGAAATTTTAGTAAATTAAATATTACAAATTAGAATGATTCCTTTATACCATGAAAGATAGTTTAGAATAAACTAATTCAAATGTCGAATGTGGTTTGAAATTTTTAAACAAAATTAACGAGTATAAACTTAAGTATATAGAGAATTTACCGAAAACTCATTATTTTAGGAGTTAACCCACGGATTTTGGAAAAATTTCAAAAATATGAAAATATTGTTTTAGTGTATAGTTTCATCGAGAACTGACATAAGATGATGGTCGAAGAGTTTATAACCTCTGTTGTCTTTGTTTCTCAAGATAATGAAGATATTATAATGCTAATTCCATTAATCTAGGCAGTATATGAAATTTTAGTAAACTAAATATTAATTTTTTGAATGGATCCTATATACCATGAAAGATATTTTAGAATACATTAATTCAAATGTAGAATGTGGTTTGAAATTTTTAAACAAAAGTGAAGAGTATATAAAGCATTTACCGAAAACTCATTATTTTAGAAAGTGTTAACCCACGTATTTTGGAAATTTTTCAAATATATGAAAATTTGGTTTTATTGTATAGTTTCATCGAGTACTAACATAAGATGATTGTCAAAGAGTTTAGAACCTCTTTTGTCTCCGTTTCTCTAGATAATGAAGAATTTATAATGCTAATTCCACTAATCTAGGCAGTATATAAAATTTTAGAAAACTAAATATTAAAAAATTAGAATGGTTCCTATATACCATGAAATATAGTTTAGAATACATTAATTCAAATGTCGAATGTGGTTTGAAATTTTAAAACTAAAGTGAAGAGTATAAACTTCAGTATATAGAGCATTTACCAAAAAAACTCATTATTTTAGAAGGGGTTAACCCACAGATTGTGAAAAAATTTCAAAATATTAAAATCTGTTTTTAGTGTATAGTTTCATCGAGCACTGACGTAAGATGATGGTCAAAGAGTTTAAAACCTTTGTAGTCTCCGTTTCTCTAGATAATGAAGATTTTATAATGTTAATTCCATTTATCTAGGTAGTATATGAAATTTTACTAAACTAAATATTAAAAATTAGAATGATTTCTATATACCATGAAAGATAGTTTAGTACTCTTCATTTTTGGTTAAAATTTTCTAACCACATTCTACAATGACCGCTTAACAATGACAAAACTAAAAAAAATCTTTAGCAAAATAGTAACAGTACTAAAACCTAAGATGCTACACTTACTCAATACCGTTTCTAATCTATACAATATTCATATAATTTATGGTACAATTAAATCATAAACATAAAAGAAATATAAACCAATTACAATAAGACACATTGCAAAGGAGTCCATCATCTCTTCCTTAGAGCATCAATATTGGGCAGACCTTAGCAAAACCCTTAAGAGAAATAACGCGGGGACCGAGAAGAAAGAGAGTGAGAAAACGTTTATTTAAGGGCGTGCCCTTACTCTCTACCGAACAAAAAAAAAAAGAGAAGAAAGCCCTTAGTTAAGGGAGAGAGAGTGGACACCAATAATGATGGTCTTAAAACTCTCTTCTACCATAAACTTAACTCTACCTTTCTGTTTTTTTTCTCCCTCTCTCCCATTTTACTCTATTTTTCCAATATAATAATCAAAAAGACTTGTTGACATATCTTTGTTGCCGATGTTCTAAGTGGGGTTATTGATAGACAAATTTTTGATTTGTAAAATTTTAAAATTTCATAATTATTGGTTCAAATCTTAAATACATTGTTATTGATTTGAGAATTTTTAAATTCCATTCAAATTCTTTGTTATTCAAAAAGTCTAGATTCATTGATTTTGTAATTCTATTGTTATTAGATGTAAATTCTCTATAGTTTTACTCATAAGATTATATTTGGAAAATATCATGTTTACACACAAGATTTTAAATATCCATCGTGATAAAAACATAACCACATACAAACAAATCTTCCGCTCATCTCTTCTCATCTTTCATTCATACATCAACAATGATACATTATATCAATTTTGAGAATTGTTTTTTACATTATGAAGTTGTTTTCCTTTGTCTACTTTTGTTAATTTTTGAATGTGTTTCTTAATTATGAAACCTAAAGGAAGAAGATGCTGGTGATGTTCTTGTGTGTGTGTGGGTGTGTTTTGTGGGTATGTTTTATATTAAACAATTTTGGAAATTTTATAAAAAAACTTGTATATATTATCTTAGAAGGAATTCTTTTGAGAAAGATATATAAAAAATATTTGATTGTCAATGACAATCAATGATAGTCAATAAAAATATTTGATAAATTTGATACAAAATCTGTTAAATTTACATGGTTTTTTAATTATATCAACTTTTAGAATTATCAAACTCCACATAAATATTGGTTCCAATAACCTAAAAAAATAATCCGCTGTATAATTAAATCAAAAGCGTGGCTAGAATATATTTTATGAATAATACAATCTCCTCTACTAAAAAGAAGTACAAAAAATATATTATACAATAGTAATTGAAAAACCATTTCATTAATTTATAAATATGATATATTTTATTATTTACATTAATCAGTTAAATACTATTATTTCTTCAAATTAATAATCAATAAAGTTATTAATGATAAATAAATTTTGACTATTTAAATTTTATTTATAATTATAACAAAGTCTTTAGAGAAAAAGTCTAACAGGATATTACCATATTTTTTTTAAAAAAATTGTGAAATAATATAATAATTAATTGTTATGAATATAATGTTATAATATTATTATCAATTCATTATAATAAAAATAATAATTATATGCTATATTTTATAATTGTAGACTATACTATATTAAAATAGAAATATCGTATGAAATAAATATAATTTTAATTAAAATGGTAAATTAGCATATTTTATTTTAAATTTTCATTTAAATTAATAAATATGTAAATAAATAAATATCATTCACTGTTAGAACATATTAAAATTCGTAAATCATCTAATATTTTATATTTTCTAAAAACAGTTATATATTCTTATTTTTATTTATTTGTCGACAAAAAAAAAATCTTAATTTTATTTATTTTGAAACTCACAACAATATATTATCTAAATATAATAATATAAAAGTAAATATTATACAGATAACCTTTAACTCATGTTTTATTAAAAGTATGCTACTAGAAAACTTTGAAATTTTAATATTCATTAAAAATATTAATAACAAATTATTTTAACATTACATTTATTGTTTATTTAACATTATAACAACATCTGTTGAAATATATAAAATAATTTACCTAAAATTTCAAATAATGTGTTTATAATATAATGCATTAATTTAGTAATAAAAAATTTCAAAGTCATATAATCTTCTAAACTCAAAAATAGATGTGTAGTGTTTCAAATTTTTATTGACCATGCTTTTGTCTTACGGATGTGTAGAAGAAGGTATGTATGTTGACAAGGGGCAGAATTGAGAAAAGTAATCAGTCAAAGGGAAGAACTGGGAACAGAAGTAATTCAAGACTAAAAGGAAATAAAAAGAGCTTACTGGATATGTTGAAGCGAGGTTCATCTGAAAAGAGACAGTCCAAAACGAGGAAATGCAAGTTCAAGTCATTTTTAGAAGTGACAAAACAGAGGCAAGGGTGGGGAAAGCACAATGGTCTGAACAATTGATGCTAACAGCTTCTGAGGCATCTACGAGTGTGTATAAGATTCAGGATATTCATATCATTTTAATTATCATTCTGGAACAATCTAATGTTTGATGAAGAAGAAGTAAATGGCGGAACTTTTTAATGGGAAATGATACATATTGTGAAATCACTGCCATTGGGAAAAATCAATGGCAAAATCAGGATATACTAATCCTACTGCCAAAAGGAATTTGATTTAATTGGGAAAGCCATAATTTCTTTTATTGTTGTTGGTGGTCTTGTTATCGTTTTTGTTGGAAGAAGAGATTGTATAGTTGATTTTTTTTTTGTAGAGTTGATATTGTTTCATACCTAGATGAATAAAATTCGAGAGAGACAGAATACTAAAACTAATGTAACAAAACTAAACCACCGAAAAATAAATAAGAGAGGATGGGTGCAAGATGAAGGGTATGTATGTAGTCCTTTCTTTTGTTCTTCTTTCAAGCAAAGGTCTATGTTAAACTATAACAAAACAAAATCCAGATTACTTGACTACTCATATCTACGAACAAAAAAGGAGCTTCACAAAAAAGTTGTGACGTGAGTTGCACCCAACAAAACAAATTTAATATATGGGCCAACCAAAATTTTGGATACTCTTTGAAGTTTTTAGATTCGTTAAAATGACTTAGATTCGATCAGTTAGTTTTTCATCTCGTTTCAAATTAATGTCCATCGTTTTCCAAAACCTTTTGTTTAATAAATGATAAAAGAAAACGTTTATTTCATCAGTTCAAAAAAAAAACGTTTATTTTCATTTAAAACCCTTACAGCCCGTTTCCAAAATTATCGAACCTACTAGAACCACCAGAGAAGAAGTCAATAAACGACGGCCCTCGTCCACCATCATCGCCACAATAAGTCACCGGAGAATCATGACAAGGGGAAAAACTGGAATTTCCAGCAACATCGTCATTACTCGCATCCAGAGGCTGAAGTGGAAAAAGCGGAAGCGTCTTCAGTCCGTTGGTATTGACGTTGATGCCCTCGCCAAAATAACCGTGATCACCAAGGGAAAATCGATCAAATCTGAGTGAACTCGAAGACATTGATATTCTAGCTGTCGTTATGTCTGAAACATGTTTCTTATGATCTGTGATTGTGCGTTTCTCGTAGCCACCACTTGGGAGCATCACTTTGTTACTGTGAAGATCTTGTCTGTGTGAGCTTCCATGTTGATTATCGCTTACTTGATGTAAATAGTTCGGACTAACGCAGCCCACTTCATAACAACAACAAAAATATTACAATTAACACTTAGTAACATTTCAAAACGTAGAACACAAATGGAAAAAAATGCTTCTATATTTCAAAATGTATCATAGTTTGAGTAAATACACAAGAATTTTAATACGTATCATTGAAAACATAAAGTAAAAGTCACTAATTACCAGGAAAGCAATTGTTAAATAAAATTGATTAAACAGTTTTTAATAGAGTTATAATTAATTTAAATCAACAAACATTCTCTAAAACATCATAAAGTTTGAAACTGAAGATGTCTTATCTTGTGCTGAACAAAAATATACATGATCATCAAGAACCCTATTATATCGTCGTTGTAAGTTTTTTTTTTTTGTATAAGTATATCGTTGTAAGTTCTAAACCTTTTTTAATAAAGCTGTATTTTGTGATCAAGTAAGTACTTATAATATTTATCAATGTGTATTTATACAAACAAGAGTAGGGATGAGAAACTACGTGCCGTTTGAGCAAGGAATAGGTTGGAAGAAACGGGATGTTTTGTGCAGGAGACGACTGAAGGAAGCGATGCGGTCTTGTTTCTGCTTTTGGCGTTGTCTAGCCTTATGGTTCTGGAACCAGTAAAAGACGTTTTTACCCTCTATATGGCCGAACGCACGGAGCCTACCGGTGATCTGCTGTATCTGATCGGCGCTCGGTGTTCGTATCCCTTGCTTGTAAAGATTCTCAAGCAGCGTTATCTGTTCTTTCGTTGGGTTCCACCTTGGACTGCTTGTTGTTACTGCGCTGCGTTCGTTTTCCATTTATTTTATTTACTATTTTTTGTGAGAAAATTAGGGTTTTTAAGGTGAATTTCTGCATGTACTTGATGCATATATGAAAGTCATGGGGTGGCTCTCATATTTATATAAGAATTTAGTGAGGGAGTGGAACAGAGTCAGATTAAATGGAGAGAGAGAGAGAGAGAGAGAGAGAGAGAGAGAGAGAGAGAGAGAGAGAGAGAGAGAGAGAGAGAGAGAGAGAGAGAGAGAGAGAGAGAGAGAGAGAGAGAGAGAGAGAGAGAGAGAGTGTCTGTGTGTGTGCTGGAGACTCTGAAAACATGGCGTGGAGCGGCTGAGATGGTAAAAAAGAGGCTTACTTTTAATGAGAAAACAAATAGGAAGAAAACAATTAGGATTTTCTTTCTGTAAAATCAATCATTAGTTCAAAGATTGACAACATCGCTAATTATTTTATTATATGTATGTATAGAAAAGGATAACTCAGTTCTTGTTAATGTCAAAATGCTCTAAATTAGATATTTCCCCACGTGAAATTTGATATATGGTGGATATAGTTATTGGATTGGATTATGTGATTTTATTAACCTTTTTCCTATTCTTTATGGGGATTACGGATGTTTTTTCGAAAGGGCTTTAATGAAGGAGAGCCATAAGTCTTGGAAATGAAAGAAACAGTAAGGATAAATACGAACGTTAATATAATAGGGCGGCAAAAGATAGCTGGTTGGATTGTGTTATTTGTAGGTCATGAGAAGCCTATACATCTAGTTTGCTTCGGAAATTGACATATCTTGTTTTATGTCATAACTGAAATTATATAATTTATTTTTAGAACACGACAATTTGAAGTTCAGTTGCTTGGCTCTTCGATTTCTTAACGAGCAAATTTTTTTTCAGGAAGTTCGAGCAAAGAAACAAAATGTTAATCACATTTGGTAAACCGTCAGAAAAGCTGGAAAACTCTAGTTGTCTTGGTTGTTTTGCGTCGTGATGTTCGATCCTACTTTGCTTACTATGGAAGGTGATCAAAAGAGATGGGGAATTCAAGTGGGAGTATTATTGATATATGCAAGTGATACGACCAAGACATGTGTTTAGCTGTTTGTGTTAATGCTTGTTCATCTATATCTGGATCAAAACACTATGATATTGACAAATATATACTTATATGGCACGCTGTTATAAAATATAAGCCTTAAAATTAGAAAATAGTTTTTCAAAGATATTAAAAACTGATGAAAAATAATATGCTAACAGAATATTTAATCACAAATAATTTTATCATTTTTGATGGGTAAAACAGTTTTCATCTTTTAGGATTAAGTATTTAAATTTTAGCATCAAGATACTTCTTCGTTTTAAAATATAATATACTTTTTACCAAAACACACAAAAATTACTAAAGATCTCTTAAATATCTAATTTATTAATTTATGGTTTTTTTGGTCAAATTAATTTATGGTTTTATTTTGACTTATTTATAACAATCCTTTTAATATGCAGTTATGCACTATCGCCCTCCTTATACTTGATATAGACCAAAAATAATTAACTTAAACCAACTTTGATTAAGCCAAACATCATTTATCATTTTCATTTATTTCTTTTTTGTCACCTACTTCCTATTATTCCTATCACTAGCCTTTAAACCACGTTTCATTTAATTTACATAACATGGCATGTAAAGTTCAAACATAATGAATTTGGTTATGTAATACATAGAGTATGTTAAAGCAGATTCATATGTTAACTGACCATTTTCAGATTTTTGGTTATTTTGGTATAGGGATTCGCTATGGTATTTCTGTATTTCGAGCCGGGTTAAGATATTTTTAGTTCGGGTTCGATTATTTCGGATCGGTTTGGATAAATATATCTATATTATATGATCTTAAAATATGTTTAGCATAAATATAAATACTTTAAATAAAATAAGAGATTTAAAATAGAAATATAAAGTTAATTATATCTATGTTCGGTTATATTCAAATATCTATTCAGGTTCGGGTATTACCCGTTCGGATTCGTATATTCAATCTCTGCTAATTCAATTCCCGTTCGAATATTTTGTTACTTCAATTTAAATTTCAGATCAGGTTTTTCGTGTCAGGTTCGGATACGAGTTCAGATATCGAACAAAATGCCCAAGCCTAATTTCAGACTTGCAGGTTCATGCAGATTATTTATATTTATATTTACAACTATATTAAATATATTAAAAACTCATTCAACTTTCTCATTAATTGACAACACTATTCTAAATCCATTTTCTTATAAATAATTCCGACAATTACCAATATATATCAACATTTACCAGAAGGATAGTTACCTAATTTTTATTTAGACTAAAAATATTTACTATTTCAAAATGATATCTAATATATTCTGATCACAACTGTTGAATATATAGTTTATTTTTATTACACAAAAGTACAAATTAGCTTATATTTTTAATTTGGTATATAGCTTTCAGATATACTGATTCCTAAAAATATTTAAAATATAGAAATTCAATAACAAAAAAATAAAAACCAGAAAATGTAGCAAAAATATAGCTATCTAAATCAGAATCAAGATCAAAATTCCATATCCATATCAGGTTCATGTATTCAAATTAAACTTAAAATTTTATCAGGTTTCTAACATTGTTCTTTGAACCAAATCAAGAATCAAAATAACAAAACCCAAATTCGTAAATAACCAAACTATTACTATATTTCATGAACTGAAATCCAAAATCCACAATCGAACCGAAACCGAAAAAACAACAAAATATGGACACGAACCAAAATTTAAATATATAAAATAATTTTTGAAACTATAGTAGATTTCAAATGAAATGAATACTATTTAACATCCCAACTTTATACAAAATTAAAATAGTAATATCTTCTAGTGCAGTTTAGCTTCAAAAACTGAAATCTATACTAATCAATGAAAAAAATAAGAATTAAAATTTATCTTCTAGTGCAATTTACCATCCCAACTTTTGGTACAAAAATGTGTGAAAAATGAACAATATGTATATACTTGGATAGTAAGATTCTGTGAGAAATTGGCACTCGGAATGATAAAATGTGAAAGCAAAAGACATGCATTGCTTCAATTCGAGTCTTTTAGACACCTAGGAATCTATAGGAACAGAGATTTGTCTCGTGAAAGAGAGTGAGAGAGACATATTACAGTCCTCAATCTCTTCGCCAGTTCATTGACTTTCATGTTCTACTGAATTTGAGCCATTTGATTCGAAATCTCTTGTTTTCGTTAAATTCCAGATAAATTCGTGGTCACCATGGCATTTTTTTTTTACTATTTCTAAATACCACCATTCTATCTTTCATAAATAACACCATTTAAAATAATAGTTAACATTATTCAACACCCTGTTTTACATTTTTAATATTACACATCATCTTTTAAATTTATTAATTTAGTATTTATGAATTTTGACATTTACAATCATTTTAACAAAACTCAACATCTTACTCAATTATTTTAACTCATTTTTTTTTTCATTTTTTATATTTTGTATATGTAGTTTTAAAACAAAAGGTATTTTTTATATTTTATATATGTAGTAAAAATATATGTGGGTATATATATGCAAATATTCGAAAAAGATAAACAATTTACACTGCAATAAATTATTTTATGGTATTTGCATTCCCTACTCAAACTTTTTAGTGTATTTAGCTGTATATCCAAAACTACCATGTTCCACTATTTAGTAAATGTGTTTTGCTCTGCTATCTCTAAATGCTATTATATCCCACTATCTGGTGAATGCTATTAAACCAAATAAGAAAAAATTTGACATTTTCATTCTACTTTTTCAATTAGAAGCTCCACATAGTCTGTGTAGTAGTTTCTTAATTTCCACTCTGTTTTAGGATTTTCACCTTATTCACTCTATTTTATTTGGTTGTATTCTATTTAGAAATCGTATAACAAAAACATGACTTTATATAAATAAACAAGTGTTATATTTTGGTATTGTATCATTGCTATATATCGTTTTGGTCTATACTTATTGATCAAAATAGGTGATGGTTACAAGGTGTTTAATACTATAACCATCTACAACTTCAACAAAAATCTTTACTCCATTTTACTTTATAACCTCTCCAAAGCATCTCCAATATATTACTCCATTTTATAAAATGAAATTGTGCATTATTTCATTTTTACTCCAAAATATTTTCTAATGATTCTCCTTTTGTTTAGTTAATAATTATTGTTAAGACCTTCAACTTATAAAAATTAACAATTAAC
The DNA here is from genome assembly GCF_000801105.2 of Raphanus sativus. Classification (NCBI taxonomy): domain Eukaryota; kingdom Viridiplantae; phylum Streptophyta; class Magnoliopsida; order Brassicales; family Brassicaceae; genus Raphanus; species Raphanus sativus. Next base: position 5,909,087 of record NC_079519.1, on the reverse strand, counting down.
CCAACTATTTTATGTTTATAAAAATTTCCACAAGAATATATTTTATTTAAATAAAAATGTATTATTAAAAATATAAAAAATATATAAAATATATAAAATCCATATTTTATTTTAGTAATAAGCATTAAAATATTTTTCACAAATGATCAACTAATGTATTTCGTAATAAACAATGGCATTCTTTATCTTTGATTTTCTAAATTCAACCAAGAAAATTTTGAAATCTAACAGTTTCATCTTCTACAATTTCAATAACTACGGATGATACTTCTGTTCCAACTTCAGTTATACAATTTTTATCATATGCAATTCCTAATTCAAAAACAAAATTATAATTTTTACCTACAGAAAACAAAGTTTTATTTGTATTTTGAATTTCCTACATGATCCAAATGTTTATGCATATATCAAGCTCAACAAAGTAAAAATAGTGTCATATGAAAATGTTGACCGACAAAATAAACAAACTTATCTATTCCGTTTGAACAATAGTTCACCAAACTTAGTAGTTTCAAAAGCAATTTATCAGATCTTTAAATCATTTATGTTTATTTTTATTTTTATTAGTTTATGCCACTTTTATGTAAGATCTGATAAATTGCTTTTATTTTGTATATGCATATATCAAGCTCAACAAAGTAAAAATAGTGTCATATGAAAATGTTGACCGACAAGATAAACAAACTTATCTATTCCGTTTGAATAATAGTTCACCAAACTTAATAGTTTCAAAAGCAATTTATCAGATCTTTAAATCATTTATGTTTATTTTTATTAGTTTATGCCACTTTCATAAATCCTTAGAGTTTAGGGTTTAGTGTTATTCATATTTAGTTTTTAATGTTTATGATTTAAAGTTTATGATTTATCTAAAGATTTATGGTTTAGGATTTAGGGTCACCTAAGGGTTTAGATTTATGATTTAGAGTTTAGGTTTTAGTGTTTTGCTGACGTCGTTAACAATATTAATTTTTTGATAATTATTAATATTTCCTTATTTATTTTAAAGACATAAATAATTTGAATTTTCTTTATTATTTTCATTTTGTTTTCTTTTTGAAAAGATATTAAATCTAAAATAACTAATTTCTATTGGTTGGTGAATCTACTTGTTTACCCTAAAGGGTGAACCCAAGAAATTCTCTAAAATGATTACGCGATCTTTTTGAATATCATATTTGTATTTATGTTATTATATCATTTTAAATATTATTTGTATGAAATAAAAATATTCAAGATTAAAAGATTTTTTTATAATAAGTAAAATTCAACTCCAAAATAGAATAATATGTAGGATTACTCTATAAATGAAATAACTTTTAACTATTATTATATTTTGGAGTTGAATATGGAGTGGGATCGAGAATTATTTTACTCCAAATAGAATTTAGAGTCAAAAAATGAAATAAGGTTTGAGATCTATCCCCATTCCAAAACTATAAAACAGAGTAATTTTTTTTTGTTCATACTCTGTTTTCCACTCTTTTTAAAAATAATTTATAGAATGAGGACAAATATGCTATAATGCGTATACCACTAATTTACCTATAATGTTATAATTGAAAGACATGAACCTCTGATTAGGATCAACAAAACAATTTAGACTATAACTTTTTTTTGTCATAACTCAAGAGCATTACTAACAGTGATCTACATAGTCCTCTGCAATACTTCGTATTTATTAGGTTTTTATTTAGTATGACATCACCTCAAAATCAATTCCTCTGCCATTTCGTTATGTATGTTCATGTGCAAAAAGACGTATATGTATAACTGTCGTAAAAAGGCAATTTGTCTCTGTTGTGTGGTGTCGTCGTGTCTGGCCGACACTTGTAGCCAAAATTTTACACGTACATATCAGTTCATATTCTACATCTGTACACGTATCGTATTCATCTCTTTTGTTTGTATATGTTGTTTCCTTCGTGTGCTAGCTATGTTTACTATTTTATGTTGTTTCCTTCGTGTGCTAGCTATGTTTTCTATTTTTAGCATTCCGCCAAACTAGAGTTGTAACCCGTTGGCATTTCCGTGGTCCTTGTTCCTTTATCACACGGAGGTAAGATTTAAACTCTTTAGTAGGAATACAATTAAATGATATTAAAACGAAAAGTTCTGAAAAGGTACAGCCTGGAAGAGGTGGAGCCGTTCCTAGAATTTAGGAGAGCCGAGAGCTAACAAGATTTTTGTACTAATTTAGATTTCATCACATTATCTCTCGATCCAAAACCCTCTAAAGCGACAACCTTCTCTTCCCCCATCCCCATGGTATGTAAAAAATTACTTCTTTTTTTTTGCCATCTAAAGGTATTTTATTAAAGGGCCGTAGCCCAAAAACGAAGTACAAACAACCAAGGCCTAAAAACCCAACCGAAAAAGACCCAAACAAAAGAAAATCCGGGTCCAAACATTAACACCCGACAAACCATGGATCTAAAGCGAACACGAATCACCACGTATTAAATCCTCAACAGCGAGAAATAACATGTGTCACCAAGCCGAAGAGCTCACCGCTCCGAGTGATTTCACCGGAAAACGAACAATTACGCCCCGGAGACAAACGAAGCTTCCCAAATCTCCACCATCGGAGAGTCGAACCACGAAGAGAATCTATGAGCCTAGCTAAGATCTCATCCGGTTCCCCAAATCCACACGGGATAACATCCCGACACTACCACCGCCGTCCTCATCGCTGTAACACCATTAATGGAGAGCTTCATCGCCTGTCGAGATCTCATCCAACAGGAGCTACATCGTCGAAACGAAGACCAGACGATTTCATCCCTTTGCTTTCTTCAACGGAGAGTAACCATCAAACCATCGATATCTCTCCCTGAAGCAAAATTGCAAACCACCGACCAATACAACAAACAGATCGTCGGATTATCACCGGACCGTCACCGTACAGAGACCAAGCGACACAAGAAATCAAAGCCGACCATCCACCCTTATCGAAGCGATGCAATGCCGGAGTCAAAGCCGGACGTCCACCACGAGAAGGGCGCGGCGCCGGAAGCAGAGTCGCCGCCAGAAGACGACGAGTAGGAAGAGGAACGGGGACCACCGCGAGTCTCTCTCTCTCTTTTTAGAGAGAAGAGAGAGCTTCTACCATCCCTTTTTGTTGACCGACCCATGTAAAAAATTACTTAGATCTTTAACAGTTATTCTTTAAATTTTGAGGGCAGAAATCAAAAATGAAATATTTAAAAAAAAAAATTAAACCCCGTTTTAAGAATTGTATGGTGAGAAGAAAAATTAATATTATTGATAACTAATGATATTCCGGCGCGTACGTTATATTCTTATATGAATTTATAATTTATTATATGATTTTAGTAACTAAAAATATTCTAAAAATATGAAAATGAAAATATGTTTAAAATTTGATATTTTCTGATTTTTTTTATAGTTAGCGACCATAATATATTACTTTGTTTGAAATTGTTTATTTCAAAGTAGAATAGTATAAGTGGTTGTTACTTCCTGACTTGAAACATGGGAGAAGATTCCATAGATCACAATGGATCCTCTTTAGAGGCCTAGACACACGAGACTGAAAATGAAAAAAATTGTAATTTATTTGCTCTTCCCTACCTGACAAGTGATTGGTAGATAGGCTCCATTGCCAACCATCACTGAAGCATTTCCTTCATGAGGATGAATACCTTGCAGGTTAGTGGTAGACGATGTAACATGAGTTGTTGCTCCCAAATCAGGATATCAGTCCTTTGACTTCAGACACACGTAAAGAGGTGAAGGCTTCAGCAGCTTGATAATTGTTATTAAACCTGTTGTAACATTTGATTGCAGTATGGCCAACCCTTTCACATATCTGACAAGTTGGCCTCTCATTCTGAATGTTAATGTTAGATTGATGTTGTGAGAAGCCATGTTCCCTGCTGTAGAAACCACCACGACCACTGTAAGACCCAGATCTGCCTCTTCTTTTGTAGTTCGGGTTAGGGCTGGGCAAAAAAAATTCGAACCAAATCCGATACAAAAATTAGTATCAAAACAAATCCGATTCGGAAAAAATAGTATCGAAACCGAACTGAATTTGGTTAAATATCCGATCGGTTTCAAAATTTTGATATCTAAAAAACCGAAACTGAATTCGTTCCAAATTGGAATATTTTAGGTATTCAAATATATCTGAATCAGATTTATATACCTGAATATGTTAACTATTTTTAGATTTAATATCCAAAATGTATAATATATTTTAAAGTTGTCCAAATTATTTGAAAATATATGTGAATAGTCAAAAGTAAATATCTAAAATAGCTAAACAATACTAAAAAGCAAAAGTACTTAAAGAGCTATTAATTATCCATTCAAATATTCAGATCAAACCAATTTTGTATTAAGTTTAGGTATTTTATCATACATTATTCAAATTTATATGTTATATATTATTTTTTTATTTTTTTAGATTTTCAGAAATTTAAATTATGTATATATGAATTTAAATGGATTATCCGAACTCAAACCGAACCAACAAAAGTCCGAACCAAAATTTCTAAATATCCGAATGAATCTAAATTTTTAATCCCAAAAATCCGAAACCTAAATAGAGTCGAGTCAAACTAGAGTGTATACCTGAATGTCCGGTCGTACTCAAAATTTTGCGATAAAGGCCCAATGGTCCTTTTGTGCCAAGTATTACAAGGAACCTAACTTGTGAATCTAAATTGATTTTAGAGAGAAGTTTCTCTATCTATATCACACACACACACTCACACAAATCTATATTTATCTTTCAATGGTAACGTCTGCTCACCATCTAGGCAAATTTCTATATTGTGCTCCTCTAAAAATATCTCTTATTTGAACAGGTTTCTTACACATTTAGGTTTTCCTCAAACTTTGAAAAAGGGTAACCGAATCTGTACTTTCACACAACTTACCCATTTCTTTTTTCATGTCATGTGAGAATTTTGGATGAGAGAAGAAGATGAAGACTATAAGTGGTTTAGGGATAGGGTTGAGTTTGGTGTGTGGGTTTCTTCTATTAGCACTTGTTGCAGAAGTCTATTACCTTCTGAGAAGGAAGAAGAAGATCATAAGCCAAGAAAGCGAAGAAGAGAAAGAAGAAGACGAACAGGTTGGGTACGCTAAGGAACTTATCCAGCTGTTCTGTTTCAAAGAGCCTGAGGCCAACAAAGGCGAAAGAGAAGTGGAAATCTCGAGGAATCAAGATTTAGAACTAGGGTTTGAAGCAGAGCTAATGAAACTTCATAACCAAAGGTTTCTCTTCACAATCATAGAAGAGACAAAAGCAGATTTGGAATCTGATGATGGAAAATCAAGACTAGGCTCAAGGTCAAGAAGAAGGAGCTTGAGTAATCTTCCGCTGGGAGTAAATGACTGTACTACCCCTGGTTTCACTCCATTGACTTCTCCTACTACACTAACGTCCTCTCCCTTGGAGTCTTACTCACGCCACGGATACAATCCTCTGTTCGAGTCAGACGGGGAGCTTGAGTTTAATAAGTTTTTCAGGTCTTCTTCTTCTTCTTCTTCTCCTCCGCCTAAGTTCAAGTTCTTGAGGGATGCTGAAGAGAAGCTGAGGAGGAGACTGATCGAAGAGAAGCTGAGGAGGAGACTGATCGAAGAAGCCGAAGTAGGAGAGCAAAAACAAGAACTTTCGATTATATCGGAGGGTTCGTTTCTGAAGTTCATGAATCCTGCGATGGTGAACAGAGAAGAGAAACAGAGTAGTCAAGAATCTGATGAGACGGTCTCGTTTTCTCATTCTTCTTCTTCATGTACAAATCTTAGAACGTTAGACCAGAGGTCCACACTGGTTGTTTAGTAGTTAGACATCTCTTGCTCTACTCCTTACTTTTTTTGTTTGTTGAAATTTTTATAAGAATTTCAATTTTATTTGTGTGAATTATCTTTTCTTTCTCTCATTCTTATTCGTTGGGAATATTTTCTTTTTGAATGTGTTAAATTTTTATTCATCAAAAAAAAAAACTCTTTTACATCAAGTGCAAATTTTTTTTTTTGATCAACTGTACCATATTTAAGGCACCTGAAATCTATTGAATATTCACAATCTTGTACCAAACCAAAACTGTAAACCTCCCTCCATGCTTCTTATTCTCTTTGATCTCATCAAGCCCAGTTTGTTTCTCACACCTTTGTCCATCATCTTCTTCAATACTTCCATGGGCATAAGCTTCTCCCCATGTTTCAGCTTATTTCTTTCACGCCACAGAGCGTACATAGCTGCTTGAAACGTATATCTGATACAGAACAATCTCTTTTTTTTCCATTTTCTCATCAGAAATCAAAATCGGAATAGCATTCCACTCATTTGTATAAGAATCAAGCAGTAGCCCTTTAACGAGATACTCCCAAACCTGAGAGGAATATGAACACTCGAAAAATAGATGATCCTTTTGACTCTTGAGCAGTTTTGCATAAAGCACATATTGTGTCAAACTCCTTGCAGATGCTTGTTGTAGATAATCTGAAAAAAATTGCAGATGCTTGTTTTTATATACGTATTAATCTGAAAAAAAATTGCAGATGCTTGTTGTAATTTCCTTTGAGAAAAAAAAATTAAGCAAGAAAATTGGCTATGAAAATTTGTAATCATAAAGCTTTTGAAAAAATAACTTTAAATAAGTATATTAGGTTTTGGAAGTTGGAGTTAATAATTCAAATCTTTACGGCGCCACCAAGTTTGAAATTTTCAGCCTCCTTAAGTTTTTATAATCTACCAAGTCCTATCAAAATATTACTATTTCTTACACCAAAAAAAATATTACTATTTCAAGTAAACGATAAAAAGTGCAATGTTCTTTTCTTTTCATATAAATTGTGTAAATGCTATCAAGCCCGCAAATTACGGCACCATATAACATCATGCCTAAAGCTTTTTCATACACTTGTGATATATTTAAAAGGGAGGCAAACTTGAGAGAAAAAAATATATCGTTTTAGTATATGTTTAAACTAATTACAAACTTGGGAGAAAAAAAAATACCTTTTGTGTTGTCTGAACTAGAAAAGCTCATGGCATCACGCGATGCATCGCCGAAAGGGTTTGGTTTAATTTAGCTTGCCTTTTTCACACTTTTCCTTCAGGAATATACCAATATACAGGTGTGTCTGATTCCATATGGAAGCAACCAAAAATATAAGATAAAGGATCTCATTAATTGAACTATGTGCGGTTACTGTATATAACATCATTATCGAGTCGAACAGCAAAAAATACAAAATTTAAATTTGTAAAGTATCCAGATTGAAAGACTATACTTTTAGCATGAAAAGGTTAAATCAATATCATAATCTGAACCTGTAATAATTTTCATCTAAAGGATTGTTTATACCAAAAAGTGTTATTGGACCACGTAACTACTGATCGAAGTGTTGTTGAATTGGCAATGCGGCAAAGATACTGTAAAGTATAAATGTAAACCATATGTATAAAATGGAAATCAAAATGTATTTCTGTAAAGCGCACATATATATATATATATACTAATGCGCTGATATGGAACGTACAATATAGTAGTCTACACTATTCAGTAATCATGCTGTTCATACGTATTTATGTACATATTTGATGACGAATGTGAACATGGCGGCACGTGAAAGAACCGAGCTCAAAGGGGGTCCAAGAACACACGTCAACATCGTGTGGCCTACTTTTATTGTTAACTAGATCCAGATCCGCGCTATGCGGATATTAGTTGATCAAATCTTCATACAAATTATCGAGATTAGATTATATGTGTTTTTTTATTATATAACTTCTTTTATTATTTACTTTTGTTTTGTTTTGTAGATGTTATTTTTGATTTAGGATTAGTTTGACTGGATGGCAAACTATATATATTTTATTTTCGATCAAAACATGATGATCAGAAGCATGTCGTTTGATTCAAAACATCTCTTAGGTTCATAGAATAAAGTAGAGTTGATTGTTTCAGGTAAATAGATAAATAAAATGAATTTATTTTAGACTTCACGTACGAAATTCTATGAAAAATCAAATCAAAGGTAGTCAAACCAAAACAAAACAGTAGCACTCTACAAAGTAATAAAAAAAAAACTCGCTTTAACACACTTTCATCACTCCTCTCTTTTTTCAAAATTACTGAAAACTTTTTTGAAAACAACATTAGTAGTTTTCATTTGCGGCTTCCCATTTCTATCCACGATCAACACTTAACCATAGTCATTTGCGTCTCTTATTTTCTCGTTTGAGGTGTAGAAAGTATTAGGTAATGGAATATATTTTTTTAGTGATATCATTAGGATATTCTGATATCCGTATTTTATGAGATCAAAAGCAACTTTCGGTTCCCATATTTTGAGGAGCTGTTTTATGAAGTTAAGATGCAATCTTAAAAATTCTGGATAGGAAGATTATAAGTACGGTGCTTGGAATATTAGGAAGAATATTTTCAGAATTAAAAGGAACTAAGTTGTTAGAGATTTTTATTGTTAGCACGGCACGTTAATTAGTTAAGATTAGATTTATATATTCTTATTGAGGTTAGAATATTCTATCATATTAGATTATATGTATATAATTAATAGAAATATTAATAATTTGAATTTCAAAATTGATATGAACTGAAGTTTGGATTTATAATCTCTGCCGATTTATGTAATGTCAATGATGAACATGATCTAAAAACTATGTGATTGAAGCTTATATGCAGACTATATTTGTGTTCATAGTGTTTCGTATGGTTGAAGTTGAACAAAATTTTAAACAATTTGATTTCTTTCTGTGAACAGGTAGTGATCGGAGAAGACACATAAATGATCATGTATATAAACACTGCAGAGACGATCATGTATAGTCACATGAAGTCCAATTGAAGTTATTGTATTATTATTCAAATAGTTAGATAACGTACGTAGTTACGACGACCAGGAAGGAACCACGCTCTTTCAAAGACCTCGTATCTGTAGCTCTCTATCATACTTTCATAAACAACGTAGGTTCCAAAAACAATTTCCCAATTTGGTATGTACTAGGTGATTTTCTCGTGCTCATGCACGGATACAAATATTTATAAATTAAATATGTTACAATAGTTGATTGTTATTTAATTTTAATTTTGAATTAATTTATAATTTGTATGCATAATTTATACTAATAGTTATTATATTATTTTAATCAGACATGTGATTTTAAATAAGTTATCATTTGGGTATATTGGATTGCATCAATCAATTTCTCTAAATTCAACTAATATTTTTTATTTTAAATATATGAAAATTATGATTATTTGCTTTTACTTTGGTTGTTATCTTAGATATGTAAATATATTTGAGGAAGATTATGTATAACTTAAGATATATTTTGCTTAGAAAGAAGTAAAAATAAACTAAATATTTGATTCCAAATTACAAAAATTAAACTATATGTTGATTTTTAAAATAAAATATTAGAAAATAAAACGATAATCAATTGAAAGTTACTTACATAAGTAACTAATACTTTTTGGAAGCTCATGAACACATATCAATATTTACAATAACTAAAATATTTATAAATTCTAAATAATTTTATGTCTTATATATATTAAATGGTAAACTGAAATTTATGCAAATAATCCTAAAAATGAGAATTCAGATTTGCGTTGGTATTTTGATTATAGTTATATTAACTTTGACAAACATAAAACATAAAATTTAATATTAAAAAACATTTTTAATAATGATAATATATAATATATCTACCTTGTTAAATTATATAGTGTTATGTTAATTTAAAATATTTTAATTATTTGATCAAAAGTTAATTTTACTTTATTTTTAATATCTCTTTAAAATAAACAGTTTAATTTTTTGTGATTGTATTTTAGAAATCATATTATATAAGTAAAATATAATTTATATATTACGAAATCACATTATATACAAATATATATTTTCATCTAAGAAAATATAGATATAAATAAATATTTTATTACTTCAAAAGTATATTTTATGTTATTTAAAATAGTCTTAAATAGAATATTTCTATTTTGTGAAATTTCCTTTTTTTAATGAAATCATATTATATAAACATATATTTTCGTTTTTATTTTTTTAAAAAAACTTTATAAATGTTTCCTTTTTATTATATATGTTATTTGGAAATTTTTAAAAGAAACTAAATAAAATTTTCAATAATCTCTATAATATTATTTGAGAAGTCAGTTTCCTATGTGTCGCGATCATATTAACTCTCACGATGGTTAATTACATTGATACCCTTAATAAATTAAAAAAAATTACATTTAAATACTATTATTGAAATTTTTATTTAGTTTTTTTAAAAAAATTTCCAAATAACATATATAATAAAAAGGAAACATTTATCAAGTTAAAAGATAAAAAATAAAAACGAAAATATATGTTTATATAATACTAGATATGGACCCGTGCGTTGCACGGGTTTATTTGATGTTTTAATTTACGAACACATAAAAAGATTAGAAATATTTTTCTCACGTTAGTTCTTGGATTTTCAGTATATATTGGTGATATTTTAATAACAATAATCTGTTTTCTTACATAATTTTTTTGATTGATATTCTATTTCAATAATAATGGTGTTTTAGTACATTGATATTTTTATTTTTTAATAAATACTTCACTTTTTATTATTTTTCAAATTAGCTATAGTTAATTGAAATATATAGAACTGTGAACTCTCTATATTGTTTATATTGTGTAAGACAAACTAAAAGCGACACAATTAAAAATATTAATATTACATAACACCAGTTAATATGTTTTATCGATAGTCAGCTAAATATTGAATATATTTCTAGATAAAACATCAAATTTATTTACTTTAACATTCATGGTGTGACTTTAACATCTTTTCTGTATACAATATTTTGTAAAACACTATTGTTGCTATGTTTTAAAAATTTGAAGTTCTCCGGTTGTAGTAACTCTTGATAGTGCAACATATAATTGTAAGACTGGACTTGACAAATAGACCAACTTTTTAAGCTTTGACCTTAACTCTGGTTGATAGTCATTTCATAGAACACTCTTATAGAAAATTGAAATCTTTTCATTTTGAAAGGTCATCTTGCATACGTCGGTATGAGACTTATTCTAGGAATACAAATCTGTTTTTCCACATAACTTCCGGTTAGGATTTCGGCTTCAATATTCATGTTGTATAGGCGAGTTATTCATAACATTATTCTATTGGAAAGTCTTCCTTTTTTATTTAAATTCCTTAATATCATGACCTACAACAATCCATTGGAAAGTCGTTCTCTTTGATTTAAATTTCATAGTAGCATGATCTACAACAACATAACCAATTTTTATATGTTGATAAGAATAAACACACATAATCATAATCACATTAACTTAGTCACAATAGCATAACAGCTGGACCAAATATCCGTAAATTTTGATTTTATCTGTTTCGATTTGAACCAAAATTCCAAATATATGTAACTCTACGAAGCAAAGAAAATACTTATATGCAATATCTGTAAGAAACGAAGCAAATCACAAAATACTAATATTATTAAGAATGAATATCTGATATGATCCGTTATATGAATACATATACATGTATGTAAAGACGTATATATACATAATTTATATAAATATTATATTGTATATAAGTTTTATAGTACTTTTTAATAAATTTATTAAGTTATTTATTAGAAATTTAAAAGTAATAAATATTTATTTTTGTAATAAAATGTTATTATTATTTTATCTTATTTTTGGAATTTATGATTTATTTACTAATTTTAATTTATTTTTGCGGATCGAATCGGATATCCTGTCGAAAATCTAAAATTATCTGAATATCCGGAGTACCGAATATCCGTGTGGCTACAGATCGAATTGGATCAAATAATTGATTATTATAACAAAATGGATCGGATCAGAATATCTCCAAAAATTCGGATATCTGATTCATGTTCACCACTACATCTATATGTACAAACGGCTAAGTATAATTGTAACAATAACTAATGTATAAAAACATGACAATTATATTCTTTTTAGAAAAATTTCAACATCAGTTTAATGTGAAGATCATGATATCTAGTTATTTCCTCATGTGACACCAAAAAAAAGATAACACGCGAAGATGTGAAAGAACATACAAAAAAACTGACCAGATATTTTTCTTACTTAATCCTGCAAAAAATTACTTTTTAAAACACAAATTGTTTTTATTATCTTCCTATATAATTTATTAATCATAAGATATTTTAACAAATGTCAAAATTTTATAAGGAAAATTAATATCAAATAATATTTTACAATTATCTTTTTTTGGATTTTGGAAAAGGAAATTAGTATTAAATAAGTTATTTTACAATCTTCTCTTCTTTAAGATTTGTAAAAAGGAAAATTTCTAAATATTACTATTAAATAAATTTTAAAATTAAATTTTACAATTTAATATTTTTTAAAACTAAATTTTACTATTAAATTTACGAAATTTATTTATTCAATTTCTTTTAATTTGATTAGTATATATATTTTTAATCATGAGATATTCTAAGACAACTTCAAAATATTAAAAGAAAAATTACTATCAAATAATATTTCTAGAAGAATATTATTAAGTAATTTTTAAATTTTCTTTTTTACTATTAAATAATTTCAAAATTCGTTTTTTGTTTTTATTCTTAGTATATATTGTTTTAATCATGATATATTCTAAAACATGTCGCATTATTAAAAACGAAATTACTATTAAATAATATTTTGTTTAAAATTTTTAAAATGGAAATTTACTATATAATTAATTTCACCAAAAATTGTTTTTATTATCTTATATATTTATTTTAAATGATGAAGTAGTTTAACACATATCACAATTTTAAATATATAAATGTCATATGTCACAATCATGTTAATTAACAACTTTGAAGAACCAAGTTTCCTATTAAGTAATTTTAGAATATTATTAAGTATTTTTAAAAATTTCCTTTTTACTATTAAATCAATTTTAAAGTTAATTTATTTCAAAATTCGTTTTTTGTTATCTTAGTATATATATTTTATATCATTATAAATTTTAACCTCTTTTAAAATATTAAAAGGAAAATTACTATCAAATAATTATTTACAACTATGTTTTGTTTAGGATTTTAAAATGGAAAATTACTATTAGATATACTTACAATTACTTTTTAACAAAATTTGTTTTCGTTATTATCTTAATATATATTTTTAGTTATAATATAGATTAACACATGTCCCAATCTTAAAAAATTAATGACACGTGTCGCGATCATGTTAATTAGTAACTTTGAAGAACCAAGCTTTAAGATTTTTAAAATGGAAATTTACTATATAATTAATTTCACCAAAAATCGTTTTTATTATCTTATATATTTATTTTGAATGATGAAGTAGTTTAACACATATCACAATTTTAAATATATAACTGTCATGTGTCACAAACATGTTAATTAACAACTTTGAACAACCAAGTTTCCTATTAAGTAATTTTAAAATATTATTAAGTATTTTTTAAAATTTCCTTTTTACTATTAAATCAATTTTAAAATTAATTTATTTCAAAATTCGTTTTTTGTTATCTTAGTATATATATTTTATATCATTATAACTTTCAACCTCTTTTAAAATATTAAAAGGAAAATTACTATCAAATAATTATTTGCAACTATGTTTTGTTTAGGATTTTAAAATGGAAAATTACTATTAGATATACTTACAATTACTTTTTTAACAAAATTTGTTTTTGTTATTATCTTAATATATATTTTTAGTTATAATATAGATTAACACATGTCACAATCTTAAAATTATAATTGCCACGTGTCGCGATCATGTTAATTAGTAACTTTGAAGAACCAAGCTTTATATAATACTAGATATGAATTTGTGTGTTGCAAGGGTTTTCAATTTTAAATTTTAAATTAGAAAACAAAATTAGTATTAAATAAATTATTTGTTAAAACATAATTTTAAAAAGAGAAAAGTAGAGAAAAATACTATCAGATAATCTTTTACAATTGTCTTATCTTTAGGATTTTAGAAAAGGAAAATTAGTATTAAATAAATTATTTTTCTAATATTTTTTTCTTTCAAATTTTTGAAAAGGAAATGTTATAAAATTTACTATTACATAATTTTAAAAATTAAAATTTTCAAGTACACCCGTTAGCTCTTCATTTAGGCAAGATCAAAAAGGAAACTTTTTCTGAGGGAGAATTCTTTACACACCTTGAGGATATTTAAAAAGGAAAAATACTATCAGATAATAATTATAACTACTTTTTTGACAAACTTTATTATCTTAGTATATTTATTTTTAATTATGAGATGGATTCACAAAAAGTGGAAAGTTACTATTAGATAATAATTATAATAACTTTTTAACAAAATTCGTTTTTGTTATTATCTTAAATATATAATGGATTTACACATATCACAATATTAAATATATAATTGCCATGTGTCGCGATAATGTTTATTAGTAACTTTGAAGAACCAAGCTTTATATAATAAGATGATTTCATTAAAAAGGAAATTTCACAAAATAGAAATATTCCATTTAAAACTATTTTAAATAACATAAAATATACTTTTGAAGTAATAAAATATTTCTTTATATCTATATTTTCTTAGATGAAAATATATATTTGTATATAACGTGATTTCGTAATCTATAAATTATATTTTACTTATATAATATGATTTCTAAAATACAATCACAAAAATTAAACTGTTTATTTTAAAGAGAGATTAAAAATAAAGTAAAATTAACTTTTGATCAGATAATTAATATATTTTAAATTAACATAACACTATATAATTTAACAACGTAGATATATTATATATTATCATTATTAATTTTTTAATATTAAATTTTATGTTTTATGTTTGTCAAATTTAATATAACCATAATCAAAATACCAACGCAAATCTAAATTTTCATTTTTAAAATTATTTACATAAATTTCAGTTTACCATTTAATATATATATAAGACATAAAATTATTTAGAATTTATAAATATTTTAGTTATTGTAAATATTGATATGTGTTCATGAGCTTCCAAAAATGTATTAGTTACTTATGAAATTAACCTTCTATTGATTATCTTTTTACTTTCTAATAATTTATTTTAAAAATCAACATATAATTTAATTTTTGTAATTTGGAATCAAATATTTAGTTTATTTTTACTTCATTCTAAGCATAATATATCTTAGTTATAAATAACTTCTTAAAATGTATTTACATATCTAAGATAACAACAAACGTAAATGCAAATAATTATAATTTTCATATATTTAAAATAAAAATATTAGTTGAATTTAGAGAAATTGATTGATGCAATCCAATATACCCAAATGATAACTTATTTAAAATCATGTCTGATTACAATAATATTATATTATTAGTATAAATTATCCATACAATTTATAAATTAATCCAAAATTAAAATTAAATAACAATCAACTATTGTAACATATTTAATTTATAAATATTCGTATTCGTGTAAGATCAACTATTGTAACATCAAGCTGTATTTTAGATTTTAATTAATGTGAGAAATGGCGATTGAGAGACTTGTTTTGAATTATCAACAAACGATTTTATGTTGAAAACTTGGACTCTATACTACAATAACATCACATGTCATGTACTATCTTATAGTTGACAGGCCGAACACGAGCTTCCTAGAACGGCCTAACTCGGGCCTCCAAATCAAGTGAAGATACAGTAATTTTCTTGAATGCTTTTACCATATGACAACTTGTCTATCAAAATGACGACTTTTATAAAATGTTAGAAAACTTTTCTCAACTAATTCTACATCAAATTTAAAGTAACGGTGGAATCTTTAGAGGCATAACTAATGATAGAAATATGTAACATGTAAATTTTTTACTTCATTAAGGGTATCAGCGTAATCAACCATCGTGAGAATTAACGTGAGCACGACACATAGAAAACTGACTTCTCAAATAATATTATAGAGATTGGTTTCTCAAGCAAATAGTTGTATATTTACGAGTTTAGAACTTGTAGGCGTAAGCAAGGACACATCTCAACCTTCCTTGAAACAAAATAACAAACGATAACAAAAAGACTCTAGAGAAAAGAATTATTAGAGAACAATTCAGTCATGAGGTGTTAGAGAATAAGTTTCGCTCATAAGCCCAATCTGAGCTCATCTCATTGGGCCTATGCCTGTTCTAACTCTCAGTGTTCAAGTCCCGGATCTTTGGATCTTTCGACATCATTGTAAAATTAGGAAGTTAAAATTAGGAAAAGTGTTTTTTTTATACATGAAATGTTCGGATAGCTCCACATAAAATTCTCTCGTGTGATTATAGAATAGTCACTAGGATATAACTTTGCAATTGAATCTTTGAGTAATCAGTGACTCATCACCGTTGTAACTTGGGAATTTAGAAACCTACAGACATCTTTTGATCAAAAAAAAAAAAAAAAGAAACCTACAGACATCTAAGTTGTAGTTGACATCTTTTGATCTTATTGATGTATTAGTTAGGAAATAAAGATTTAATGGTACTATATAGTATTAGTGTACTAGTCGATGATAACTGTTCTAATCAAGATTGTTGTTGATGATGTATATAATTAGTGTCTATACAACAGTTCTGTTTCTCACCTCTACTGTCATACCGATACAACGTATCTTCAGGTTAAGCTTCTTATATACAAATGTACATATATTATACAGCTGGTTTAGATAAATAATAGTAACAAATTACACTGAGCATGTGCACTTCAATTATATATAAAAAGTAACAATACATAATATTATATAAACTATAAAGTGTAATTTACCTCGAGAGAGGAATATTTTCATAAGAATAAGATAACTATGGGTAGGAGTTAGGGATGATCAGTTGACAAAAAAAAACTATGGGGATGATCAACACGGACGCATGTTTGCTTTTGTGGGAGAAGGGGGACAAAAGTCAAATTACACTGAAAATTTCAAGATTCAATATTAAAGTTCACTAACCCCCAAGACATTCAATAAGTCAACTTCTTGATTGAGATAGATTAACCATATCCATGGTTTTGTAGACACTAATTAGCTTAGGATCCTCCATTTATCCAAAAAGTAAGTAGGAAACGTGTACGGGCAAACATGGGTTTTGGACTCTTGGATAGAAGAAAAACATCTTACTCCCCTTTGATGTTAACTGGAATTTAGTATAAAGTATTTTCAAATGAACTAGACTACATAATTTTGTTTTTTTATAAAAAAATTTTTGCTATACTGATTTAATATTTGAAAGTAGGAATTGGAAATAAATTTGGCCTAAGAAGTAGTAAAATATCATTTATATGATACGATATTTTTAAAATTATATGATAGATAGAGTAGTTTCTGTCTACAATTGCGTATTTGTTCTTTCAATAATGTACAGATGATTTTGGTCGCCAATTTTAATAAAAGAACTCATGTGTATTATAGTTCGTTATTAATGTGCTAATTTAAACGTATATGATTCTTTTTTGATGAAAACATATATGAAATATTATGAGACAATATTAGAGATTATTTTGGCAGATCAATTGGAGAATCCGACGAACGAGGGTATAGAAAGAAATCCTATATGCAAAGGGTTCAATTAATATACAAATCACTACTGCAGATTACAGTTCAAAAATAAAAATTAATCTACCAATACTTTAGACAATAATGACTGCTATTCGAACTCAAACGTTGCGTTTACGTTGCATTTACAACTTACAAGTACGGTCGAACTCTGTTTTAAGTATTTTAAAAACTAGCACAAATTTTCATCATATATTTTGCACAAGGTAGGCGCAAAATAGTTTCATATTCTTCCCTTTACGTTTGGTTAATAAAAATTTAACTTCAGAAAGCAAGCTATGACAACATAAATGTATACAAACAATTAGATCCCAAATATTAACGTCAAATACTTACCCATCATTATCCAAATCATATACTGCAAACAATGTATTGCATACATATGGACACATGCTGCCGTAAATTAACAAAATCCTATTAGACAAAAGCGTATAGAACATGGATCAAGAATAGTTCTCTCAATATTCCAAAAGAAGTCTTCAACACCAACGGAGTTTGATTTCATAAGTTCAATGAAAACACTAAACTTTTGCTTTTTGTGGGGGGTTTGTAACACAATAATATATCATATAAACTTATAGGTAATGCAAACAGACAAAAAAAAAATCAAACTATGGATATATAGAGTATCTAAAGAAAATTGATCAATATCTAGCTTTTTTGATCTTCTTACCGAAATCTTGAAGAACAGACGGAGGAAACATAGATTCGACCTCTCTTGATACGTCCAATAAAACCACGGATCTCTTTAACCACATGGGTCTCCCTTTCATGGCCGGACTAGCTTTTGGCTTTCTTGGCGGCCGAGGAGGACAATGAGACCTTATGTTTGAATTCCTCGGCGTCTCTAGAATCTCTACCCGAGAAGTTTCGTCATTATATTCCCATTTTCGTTTACTTCTTGATTCATACTGGAGCTTTTCTTGTTCTTGATCTTGTTGCTTGTTGTTTCCATCACTTCTAGAGTTATATTCTTGAAGACTTGGAGATAATGATGATTTTGGAGGCTGAGGTTTTGATGGAACTAGGAGACTATCAGTACTTTGCATGGCTGCGATATCTTTGTCATCAGGCAACAACTGAAATATCTTTGTGTCTGGCATCTTATCACAACCAGGGAGAGGAATAGAAAAAGAAGGGTGAAATTTAAAGACAACCTAATGACTTTGATATCAGAGACATCGATAAAGCCTCGGTATATATATTTATATTAATGTATACAGTGTGTGTGTGTGTGTGTGTGTGTGTGTGTGTGTGTGTGTGTGTGTGTGTGTGTGTGTGTGTGTGTGTGTGTGTGTGTGTGTGTGTGTGTGTGTGTGTGTGTGTGTGTGTGTGTGTGTGTGTGTGTGTGTGTTTTGTAAATTAATAAGGAGGAAAATAAATTGTCACTAAGATACTTGTCTGTGTGTGTTTGATATGTGTGTGTGCGCTTGATATATAGCAAAGAGTGACACCTCCAAATCGACGATGCAGCAAGGCATGCAGACCGTAAAAAGAGAAAGGACTTTTCTTATTTATATTTTTGCTTGTAAAAGTTACACAAGCAGAAAGAGAAAAAAACTACTACTCACCGAGATATAATAAATAGTGTATTATGTATAAATTCTATTTAACCCCAGAACTCTCAGACTAATTTAGAATGAGAAAACGAGCATAACCAACATAATCCATTATTTTTTCAAAAATAAAACATAATCCATGACAAATATTCAAAAGTATGATCTTTAAATCAATTATCACAAAGAATAAATGTCCAAGCTAGCGTTTTGCTAATCCTAATAAAAATTTGCCTAAATTAAATGTTTTGGTATCATTTGATGAACTATAGGATCAAGATTAAAGATATAATAGCTTGAATGCAAACCTAAGCAATCAAAGTTTTGGAAACTCCAAATTTCAAATGGATCTAGGGTTTGTATAATATGAATGAACGCTCGTAATTAATGAGATATTTATTGAAAGCATAGTTTATCATTAACAAGAAAACATTATTTACGAGTAGGGTTTGAATACTTTTTAAGTAATATCAAGTTCGATCCACTCTACACTGATATATTATGGACATCTCTTGAGCTTATATATGAGCATCAGTATAATTTTATATAAAATTATGTGGGTCCTAACTCCTGACCACAAAGAAATTGAAATGGAAACGCACTTTGTGCGAGGGATCCAATGTATATGCTTCATATATTTCTGCTTTCTTTTTTGAAACTATTATTTATTTTTTTGCATTTACATACAAGCCACACAAATATAAATTAATCACTGTCTCTTAGCTCTTAGTATAAGTAATTATTAAAACTTTAGCGATAAAGGAAACCCTCCCGTGTTTCAAAAAAAAAAAGCAACCCTCCTTTCTCCATACTCAGATTCATGTCTTTTCATTCTTTTACCTCCAAGAATATCAACATAAAAAAATAGCGAATGCTCAACGACAATATTTATAACTTATTTCTTTTAGATTTTAGCAACTTTTGTATCTATTAAATTACTAATCAAATAAAACTAAATGATTTTATTTTCTCTATATATGTATATAAGGTATGTTCTTATATATTCTAGTTTGTTTATTGTATTTGTAGCGGGCTTTTTTTTTTTGATCAAACCAAGCTTTCCATTACTTTTAAAACACAATCAGTCTATAGAGTTTCCAACCACAGAGGGGTTGTTTGACAAAAGGAACAAAGCGTTCTTCGCTAACAGGTCAGCCGGACCATTACATTTGCGAGAAATAAACTTAAAGGAGATAGAGGAGAAGGAGTTACTCAACACGCCGAGGTCATGGAGTATCCCTCTAATAACGGTCACGTTCTTGTTTCCTGTGATCGCGTCAATAAGAACCTTAGAATCTGAACAACAGATTACGTCTTTGATGTTGGAGGAGATGGCCTTTGAGAGACCGGCTTTCAACGCTAGTGCCTCTGCTGTTAGAGCTGAGGATACATAGCGTCGGGACTCGGTTCCTTGGAAGGTAACTGTGTTTGCAGCATCCTTACAGATCCAAGCTAAGCCCCCTTGAAAAGAAGACCCGTTCCAGGCAGCATCTGAGCACATGAGGTGACAATGTGCTGGAACCTGAGGTAAAGAGTTCGATGGGTGACAGTCTTTAGGTGAATCAGAGACAAATTTGCGGTCCGGGAGTGAGGCCTGCCATTCCTTAGCCGCTTTGATAGCTTTTGCCACCATCTCTGTTTCCGAGAAAAACTTATCTTCGAACAGCAATTGATTCCTGCTAGTCCACAAAACCCAAAAAATCCAAGGGTATAGGAGAATTGTCAGGCCCGTGGAAGGTAAGTTGATCATTCGAGCGCTGGCCTTTAACAGGTCTTCCATCGTCTGTCCCACGCTACTGGTTGGCTTCAGGTGAGCTGGAACCAGATTCCAAACTCTTTGCGGGCTAATCGACCTAAAATATCCATTCCAGAACGTACAATGCATGTCAGATCATCTCAATTGCGGGACTCCATATTCATATATATCCAATTGGTAGTTAGCCAAACAACGCCTGAATAGACCAATAATTTATTAAATATAAGATAATATACTAATTCAACACGAATTGTAGCGGAAAAAATAGTTACAATGTATACTTCTTGAAAAATTTGTATACTTTTTTTTTTTTGTAACTAAAAATTTGTATACTTGGGTTATGAAAGGTCTACATATATACACAACCTAATTTGGGTGTAAATTTTCATAATAACGCTCATGTGACTCGTATACTTAGTTTTTATTCTTCAAAATCAGATCACGTGATTATATAACTAACATCTGCTGCATCTTCGTTTGTTAAAGTATCTGCTGCATCTTTTGTGGAATCTTTTCTCTTTTTAGCTTTATAATCACTTTTACATTCTTAATCCTATTAATTACTTGAAGCTTTCATGTGATCGCGATGCCACTTGGTATATTTTTATCCAATATTCACGGTTAACAGAATAAAAAGTTAATGCAATATTTCATACTACTTGTATATATATTAACAAGCATCAATTGGGTTTTTAGTTATGTAACTTTATATGTATGACATACATATTATATTAATAATGATCACCAATGATAGAATATACTATCTATGTTTCATAATAAGTGTCATTCTAATCTTTTTTGTCACACAAGAAGTGTTTTTTTTAATTCCAATGCAAATTATACTTACTAAAAATGAATTGCAAATTGCATTGATTTTATAAATAACTTTATTTATTTCAAATACTATTGGTCATAAAAATGTAATTAATAACAACATATATATATATATATATATATATATATATATATTTCTGTCACTTTTTAATGTGTAAAAATATCAAAGTGACATTTATTCATAAACGGAATGAGTACATAATATTGCTGCTTCTGGCATATAGTCCAAGGTCTCTTGTAAGTGGTAAGAGTGACTCCTAGGATTCCTTCGGTTCGAAGAGTTGTAGATTTGATACTACTTGTTTGTTATTTACTCAGTTTCATGATATTTCCCAGACCGGAAATTCTATAGATAATACATGCTTTTCTTTTATCCAAATTTAATCATTTTAAATGGTTGCAAAAATAAAATTTTGTTTCTAGTCTTATCGAAATCTGTTTTTAAATTGGTTACAAAACAATCTATCTTATTAAAACAGAAACATTCTGTTGGACCTAACATTTATTTTGTAAGTTTTTAAATTAAATACACCTTTATACTTTATAGTTAAACATACATTAAATCACTAATGTTCCTTTTTTATACTACTATCCATGTTCCCAAACAATATACTTATTTCTTTATACTACTATCAACGTTTCCAAACAATACACTTATTTATTTATACTACTATCAATGTTTCCAAACAATATATTTTTTATACTACTATCAATGTTTCCAAAATAATACAATAATTAATCTTAATTTAAATTTTTGTAAAAACGTCATAATTTCATAAATTTCAAAATAGTGAACTTTAAAATTTCGATTATAAGATTACAAATTATGAAACTATTACAATTTAAATCCAATTAGATTATATATCGTCATCCATCAGTTCAATCGGTTAGTTTCAGGTTTTAGTGATTTTTTAATATGAATATTTTAGAAACATAAATTGAACTAGATCTCCGGATTAACCGGTATAATCACAATCGGGTTGAATTTAAAAATACTGATTTAAATGCAAATATTTTAAATACACACTCTTTAAAAATTACCAAAATTTTGTTAAATTATTAGTGAAATTTTTCATCGTAAAATATCCCGCGCTTCAAAAGCGCGGGTCAAAATCTAGTCTAAATTGAATTAGAATAGATATATTTGAAGTCGTTCCAGTACTAGTATCACAAATCATTATCTATATAAAAATGTGGGTGGATAATACCGAACTTTTCAGAAAAATATGGTGTACGTACAACCATAGAATATCAAAATCAGCATGGTATATATAGAAAATTATTGAACCCGCGCTACGTATTTTCAAACAATTTGTCCTTACAGTGATCATTTGGATATAGAAATTCATGACTATGCAACAAAATTATGTAATGAAAAGAAAAAAATTCTGTAGTGAAAGGTGGAGAAAAAAACTATTTTGGAATTCTTTGGAAAAATAATAATTCAAAAGATGACAATATGTCACCACGCTGGGACCCATTCGAGATTGCTTGGGTTTCACCGCATCCTAAGTTTATTATTGTTGACATTTGTTTCACAAATCACAACTCCTATTTTTCATTTTATTTTTGAATCCAGCGCCCATGATTTATGATGCGACAACATAAAATAAACTATATTCATAAACAAAAGGCAGAATTTACTAGAAGAAATATAAAAGTCTTGAGCAATTAATTACACATCCTTATATATATTATTCCCTCTGTTTTTAAAAGATGCATGTTCTGGAAAAAAAAAATTGTTTCAAAAAGATGTATTTTTTATGTTTTCTATATAAAAATTGCAAATTTCAATAAAATTAATTGAATTTATTGAAAGACTATTGGTTAAAATGCATTGAAATTTGATAATTTCTAAAAACAATGCATGATTAATGTGTTTTCTTAATATGTGTAAAAACTCTAAAACATACATCTTTAAAAAACAGAGGGAGTACAATTTTCATAGATTAGTCTCATTTTTGGGTTAAATTTTTGATTGATATGTTATTTTTTTTGGTGTAATTGATATGTTATATTCTTACTGAAAGAGGATAAGAGAGTATTTTGTAAGCAGTGGTCACGGTATTATAAATATGGTGTGATGGGTAAACATTATCTAGAAGTTGCAATCATTTTTTGAGTAAATTAGTTTCTTTTCCTATATATATTTTCAATGGGTTAATCGTAATTCCAGTATCTCCAAATACAGAAGAACAGTTAGAATTGGTACAAATTCATAAATGTTCCAGTATTAGTTTCTCTATTACTAGTTGGTCAATATTCTTAGTATAGCTTTAGTATTTAAGTCTCTATAGTATTACCGATCCTGGTCTTCATGTCACTACATTTAATTGTTTTTAAGTGCACTATTTTTAACCATCACTTGGATTTTCATAGTACACCACTGTTATTAGCGGCATGTTATACTACTATTTCTTATGTCTAAATAGAAGTCTGTATAAAAAAAAATCTTTTGTTTTTAATTTATTTCAGTGAAATGGCATAGAGATACAAGCTTCCTTGAATCTAAATCTGCTTAAGCAAGCAACTACCTATTCAAGGATCCCCAAAAAAAGATAAAAAGATCCTTAAATACATAATTATGTCTAGTCTTGCAAAAAAAAAACTATGTCTAATCTTATTCTAGTGAATGAAGATTAAAGCTACAAAGAGAGATCTTTCGGACAACTACATAACTAGGTGTAAACTATTTCTGACGTATAATATAACTGTACTGTAATGTAGTTCAACGCAAATATAACTATATTTTATTTTACATATATATATACCAAAATAAAACCAGCACTTTGCGCAGAGTGAACTTATATAGTAAAAATTAAAAATATATATTATTGACAAATTAAATATGTATATGTGTTTGAGTTTTTTTTAATATGCATATAGTTATGTTTTTTATATAATTATCTATATAAATGCATGCAGTTATGTTTTCTTTGCGTAGGATGAGCTTTTTTTTTTTTTGAAACACGCGTAGGATGAGCTTATATTGTAAAAATTAAAAATATATAGTACTGATAAATTAAATATGTATATGTGTTTGAATTTTTTAATATGCATACAATAATGTTTTCTTTATATAATCATCTATATATTGAGCTAGGTATTTGTAATCGTAGTTGTGGAACAAAATCTATCTTGAATTTATTTATGATGAACCTAATCGATTTGAGTTTAAAACTTTTATCTACCCCTATAAAAATTGTAATGTAGTCATCAAATGAATTTTTAATACAAAAAGGTTTTACAATTTTTTTAATAACTTACTTTGACATCATTGAAAACCATTTTAATGATTTTATCACCATGTTTCCAAAATCGAATTACCTTGACCTTAGTCTTCTACATAGTTTTGAAGAGTTTCGACTGGACAACTAAATTTATGCAACTCATTTTCTTGCTTTAAGTCGTTAGATGAATATATTATTTAATTTGAATATTTATTAAATAAAAATCCATATTAATACAATTTTATGATCATTTGTATCTTGTTATTACAAAAAAAATTAAGTTATTGATCACAAAATTTTCAAAGTGGTATTTTAAAATTTCTAATAATTTATAGTCGTTTAAAAAAATCAAAATATAACATAAAATAAAAAATCTAATTTTTTATTATATGGTTAATGTGATTGTTTAATATCTTTAATAATATAAAATCAAATAAAAAAAAACTAAGATACAAAATTTTTAATCAAATATTTACTATTCATAATCATTAATTGTCATAAATACGTTAATCATATTAGGTAAAAATGCAGTTTTTATTTAAGGAAAATACGATAATATTTTTTTGTATACTATTTATCGATTTAATAGTTAGTTTAATAAAATGCATAATATAAATTAAGATGGATGAATCAACCTATTTTTCTAATGGTGACACGTGTCTATAAAACAATGTTGTATTGTTTCTTGATTAATATAATATACGAAAACAGACGACACACTCTCATACCAAATAATTACATCTCATGCTCATGCTTAATTATGCTGCTTCCCCACATTCAATCATCATTACACCATTTTCTCAATCTCCGTCAACTTTTTCAGCAAATACCCTACTTTGTTACAAGTTTTATAATCTTACCTTTTTCTCTATGTAGAGCTTTTAAGTCCCTTGGGGATTGGGTATGATACTCCGGTCGGCGTTTCATTAATAGCCCCAAAAAGTAGACATAATTTTCTGGAGTGGGGTTAAAAGTAGGCCTGGGCACGGATCGGATATCCGGGTTTTTGAAGGTATTTGTGATTTGCTTCGAATGTTACGGATATCTAATTTTCCGATTTGCTTTGATTCGGAAAAATACGGATATTCGGAAAAACGGATATCCGGAAAATAAATAGATATTTGCGGATATTTGCGGATATTTACGGATATCTCATTTGTTTTGATTAATACAAATAATCTTAAAAATTTGATACAAATTTGTTTTGTAAAATATTTTTTCACATGGTATAAAAGATAAAAAATTAAAAGATATAGTGAATCTACATATTTTGTAAATTTTTAAACTTAGTTAACAATTATAATAACACAAAACTTAAGAAAAATAATAATTGTCATAAATGTTTTTTTTTCTTTTATGTAATACTTTTATATAAGTAATAATGTGAATAGAATCTGTCAAATCATATGTTAGAATAATAATTATATAATTTTATACATTTAAAATTTTAAATATAATCAAAATATACATATATTTATATATTGACGGATCGGATCGGATATTCGCTTTCCAAAATTTTAATATTTGTGATTTGCTTCGATATTAACGGATATTGAATTTTAGTATTTGCTTTGCTTCGAAAGCTTACGGATATTCGGAATTTTCGGATCGAATAGTAACGGATAACAAATCAAATCAAATTTCACGGATAAAATGCCCACCCCTAGTTAAAAGGTCTTCAGGCCACTCACCTTTGCAAAAAAAAAAAGTTAATCGTAAAAAAGGTACATATAAAATAAGGTTACAAATCCTAATATCAGCAGGAACAAAGGATGTTAATAGTTGTTTCAGTCATATGTTGTCGCAGAAACTTGGTTATTAATAATGCTTATTTACCTACCACATATGCATCGCTAAGTACATGATTGTAGAAGGCATGCAATCTAAAATAGATCAAATGGTACATATTTACTTTATAGATTAGTCGTTTTTGGGAAATTTACATAATCGAATAAAAAATAACAACTTCAGAGTCGTGAAGCAAACAAAAATATGCGTACATTCACCAGTAAGAATGCAAGATGAATTGTTTTGTTTGTGTTTCATGTTTCACGTTTTAATTCGTAAGATTATATAACATTTCAAATATGTGAACCCATTCATAATAATGAAATACGTCACATGACATATGAAGGTAGTTGAAAGGATGTCACCATTATCATCTCTAAAATACTCTCGTTACTCAATGACCCATATTTTGAAAAGCCCAATTTAATAACAAAGTTTTCACTGACCCGATTCTTCCGGAAACCGTAGTTTTCGTTCAGGTGGGCCTGTAATGTATCATTTGCCCAAAAATAGGTGGCCATGTGTCGTCACAATCATAGAGCATCTCCAATATAAAACACCATTTTTTCCTACAAAATAGAGTAAAAGTGATTATGAAGTAAAAATGCTTCAACCACACTTCATTTTTCACTCCATAATAAAGTGATGAACAAAAAAAATTTAGATTACTCCATTTATGGAGTAAACTCTATTATAGAGTAAGAAATATAGTGGAGTTGGAACATTTTCTACTCCAAACTCACTTTTACTCTATTCTGGAGGAAAAAATAGAGTTAGATTGGAGATAGTCTTAAATATACGTCCAGCGAAAAACTAACGGCCAAGATCTGTTTGGACTCGAGCGATATAAAGGAAAGTTTTTGTAAAGAAAAAAAGAAAGATAATAATTGGAGCATGGCACCGTTAACAATTGAGATGACATGGAGAAGATTTGGCATCACACTCTTACAACGAGCTTCGTGTCGCTCCTGAAGATGACTCATATTATGTTTGAGACATTCAACACTCCTGCTATGTATGTTGCCATTCAAGCTGTTCTATCACCATACACTTTAATTCTTTTTCGAACATTTGTAATGGTTCATTAGAGCAGCTCTATCAGCCATACTCATATAGTTTCTTAACTATAAAAGAAAAAAAATAATAATTACAGAAATTAAGAAATAGACACAATCCTATCTTAAACAACTTATTTTTAGAACCTCAAAGCATCATCAACCGTGAGTTGTTTAAATGAGGGTGCTTAGGAATTCTTTTTAATATTTTTTCCGGAAAAAAAAAATAAAAAATTGAACCAATCGCGGACTGCCACGTGATCAGTGGAGCCCGCATACAGTTGAAACAACACAGCCTTTTGACGTTTAATTAGGCGCTCCTTGTGTGACAAAAAAAATTAGGCGCTCCTTCTTTATCTACTTCTTCCTTTTTCTTTTTTTTTTAATTAAAATATTACCCCTTAACCAATTGGGTTAATGGTGCTCTCACAAATACTTTTTATACCATATGTACGATGGTAGTGGTTAAACTTTTAAACAATTAACTAGATTTCGACCCGCCCTTAAAAGGGCGGGTATATTTTTTGTTTTAAATTTAATTTTTGATATTTGTTTTTCTTTTTCTGATTATATTTGTATGTTTTTAATCATATTTGTCTATAAATTTTAATAAAATATACTTTATTAAGTAATAGAAATTTAAAATTGATATGGTATACTCACGGTTAAGGCTGGATTGCGAGTCAAATTCACCCCGCTGACCCGCCAATCCGCGGGTTTTCAATTTTGCTTTGGTTAGAAAATATGACCCGCTTTGGTATATTTTTAAATGCTATTTAAATTTGACCCTCCCTCAATACTTTTTGTTTTACATATTTTTAAGATATTTAATTTTCATATTTGTGTCTTTCTTTGTAATTATATTTTTATTTTTTTATAAACATATTGTGTTTTTCTTTGTAATTATATATGTGTAAAATATTTTTTTAATCATTACTAAGAATTTCGATAATTATATTAAATTAGTGATGTTACATAACTATATACATATGCCATAGCCATTTCATATTTTAACATTTCATCTAAAAATCAATATCTGAATAATCGGAATCGAATCCGAATTTTTATATCTATAATTTGAATAGAATAATATATGGCTATATCTTCCGTTTTAAACATACTTAATTGAGTCTGTTTTGTTGATGACAAAAAAAAATATTCATAGCATGATTAATTGAACAGTGTTAATTCTTTTAAACCTATACTATTTAATTAAGCATGCACTTAACATCAAACAGTCATATAACACATAATAATCACTGAAATACAGGAACAATAAAAAAGTTGGGTGGTCTAGAGAAACACCACACGTTAATACGTTATAATAGGAAATTATTAGGTATCCCTTTCTATTTGTATATTAAATTAACTTCCGTTCAATGTTTGATTAAATTAGATTTTTTTGATGCAGTTACAGAAAGTAGCCGACAATTATGCATCAGTTTAATTGGTGGTTACATTAAGAAAATATATTCCGTTGCTTTTATATTAAAAAGTGTGTATTATTAAAATTTTGAATTGGACATAAACTTTATCAACTGGTCATACATGAGAATTAATAGAATAGATGACCAAAATTATTTATGTAAAATTATTTCTATAAATACTATAGAAAATATAGCAAGTGTGTATAATTAAAACAAAATAACTGTGAGTAAGGAAAAAATGATTTTGGTTTCCTATTACAAACGACTAAAATCAGGAACTAATCAAGAAATATCGTTTATGGTAATTATTAAGAATCAAAACTAATCTATTATGCTTGGAATTGGTTGAACCGCGTTTTGTAATTAATAAACTTGGGAAATATTAAATTCCTTTGGCCTGGTGGCGAATTTCCCGGATTCTATACGTATTGCATTTTTGTTTAATTTGTCTTTTTTAATCAGTGGCATAGTTGTAATTCTTTCATCATCTTCCCCCAAATTCTTTTTAGGGTTTCGACTCTGTAACTCTATTTTTATGGCGGTCATCAACTATTTACCTGTAAATTATCAGATTGTTGTGTGATTAGGTATTATTTATGTCTTAAATACATAGATATGCCATAAAACATTAGTTCTAAACATTCAAAACTCAAAAAAAAATTGCGACCTCCGATTTGCTTGCCGCCTCTGAAGAAATCGCCACGCCCAAGCATCGTCCAACGTCTCGCAGGAACTTAATCGTATGCCTTACCCGCGTTTTCAAACAGGGCCTTTGTCTTAATTTTTGGAGTCTCAGACCAGTCAGTGGAATAAAGGAAAGCAGCTACAAAGTAATTTCAGAAACCACAAATGGATCTAGATCGATTGTAACTTGGACTCTGTATTTGTGCTTTGTTCTTTACGATTGTAATTTGGACTCTGTATTTAGGAACAAAGTGGAAGTTACAACTTACAATACCAATATCCGTAATAGGTTTGATTAGTGGCAGTTAATATTTTTAAAATAGGTTTAGTAATATTTTAAAGAGTAATAGGATTAAATAATTGGACATAACTTCATATCAATTGGACATGTTGAAGAATTAATAGAATAGATAAAACAAAATTTAATAAGTCAGTTACACTTAAATATTAATATTATTTGGATAAAACCTCTTTTTAACATACTCACCCGAGAAGGGTGCTCTTAGCTTTGAAATCGATTGATTAGTTGGTTATATGTTTTTATATTTTTTTGTCATCATTTGTTTCATATGTTTAGTGAAACCTTTGTTTAAGCTAAAACCAAATACTGTATGTTTTTGGATTTGGATTGCATAAACAAAATGAAAAATATTGTATTGATAGTTATTATTATTTTTTTGCTAGGAACGTATAAAATAATTGGTTTCTTATTATATGTTGATTTATATATCTTTGGATGCTCATCTATCTTCAGGATACTTAAATGTATTTTAATATATACTTAACCAGGAAGTATATTTGTAATGAATTGTTGTGGTTTATTTAATTTGGTTTAAAAAAATTTACTATTAGGTTTAAACAAAATTCAGTATGGTTTTAATTTAGAAAGAATTTCATCATCTTTTTGTAATTGTTGGTTTAGATATTGTTCTGGACTCTGGAGATGGTGTGAGTCACACTGTACCAATGTATTATGTTCTTCCACATGCAATCTTACGTGTTGACCTAGCGGGGCATGACCTAACATACCACCTCATGAAAATACTGACAGAGTGTAGCCATTCCTTCACCATAACTGCAGAGCGTGAGATGTTAGGGACATGAAAGAAAAGCTCTCTTAAATTGCTCTTGACTGTGAACAAGAGCTGGAGACTTCCAATACAAGCTCATCTGTTGAGAAAAGCTTCGAGCTTTCTGACGAAACCATAGGAGCAGAGAGGTTCTGGTGCCCAGAAGTTCTGTTTCAGACATCAATGATTGGAAAGGAAAATCTAGGAATCCATGAAGTCACATATAACTCTTCTCATGAAATGTGATGTGGATATTAGGAAAGATTTGTATGGAAACATTGTGCTAAGTGGTGGAACCACAATGTTTGGTGGATACGTGATAGAATGAGCAAAGAGATCACAGCTTTAGCACCTAGTAACATGAAGATTAAGGTCGTGGTTCCACCCGAGCGAAAGTAGTGTTTGGATTGGTAGTTCTATATTGACTTCGCTCAGCACTTTCCAGGTGGAATTTGGAAACATAAATAACATTTTTCTAATTTTAGTATATACACTTATCACGTTTTGATTTACGTATTTTAATGCGGATTGTGAAATCGGAGTACAATGACTATGGACCGTTAATTGTACCGAGGAAATAGAAAAAAAATGACCTATTTCAAATCCAAATTTTCGGGTAGTTCCTATTCCATTGTAACTTTAGTATAGTGACTATTACATCATGAATTCAACAAAATATACGAATAAAAAGCTTCAACTTATCTGCCACGTGGATTCGAAGTGAGTTTTATTCGCTAGGACATGGGTTCGAAATCTATAAGATTCAAAATTTTAATTTTGTGATATTTACAAATCATATCGTTTTAACGAAAAATATCATATCAGCTATCTACTCATCCATTGACTAACCAACATTATAGTCAATATATATATATGCACATTTGTGAAAGTTCGTGCAGACATTTTAAAATGTTGTTGAGTTCATGATGGAATATGCATTATGATAAAGTTTATGATGGAATAGGTACGATTCTGAAAGTTGAGTTTGAAATATGCCATTTTCCTTAAGAAATGCTTCTAATCACAGTTTATGAAAATGAAGATCATGGAAGTAATGTCCCTACTCAGAGAAAATTTGGAGATGACTTATCCAGCGACTACTGCCTATACAAATCAATGGAATGGTATCCTTTTCCACTGTTAACGGCCCAACATCTGAGCAAAACTCAACCTTCTTCTTCCGCTATGGTTTCCAAGCTTCACTATACGCTTTGTGGAGAGAACGCAACTCCGAAAGCATATCAAGCCTCCACTTCCACCACCGAAGTTGATTACACTTGTAGACAAGAACGTCCGTAATCGCATCTCCTCCTTCTGGGAAATGGTATTCACGCATATAATGATGCTATGAGTCTTTGATTCACAGGATGAAGGCCTCGAAAACTTTCTAGTATGATTCATGCGGTACACTATGCTTCAAAGATACTTTTATTGTACACAGTGGCGGAGCCACATGGAACAAGCTGGGGTCATTGAACCCAACAAGATTTAAGAAATTAGTGCAAATTATTAAGCCTGATTTTTTTTCCAGTGTAAATATTTAGTTTGATATAGATGTCCCCAACAAAATTATATTTTGCCTCCGCCACTGATTGTACAATGGTTTTTTTTTTGTTCGACTATATATAACATTCTTTCAAATTTTTTTTTAACTAAACTAAATTGAATCGAACCAGCAAACCCAAACCAAGTATATGTTTCAACTATTCAATTTAAAGTTATATCAATCCAGATAATTTGGTTCGTTCAGTTATAAAATAAACCAAACCGAAAACTAATATGTTTATTTGGTTAGATTAATTAAATATACTAACAATATTAAGTTTTAAGATATTTATCCATAATAATCTAAACAACTAACCATAATTTTATACATTTTATTTTAAAATAATAGAAAAACATAATTAACAATAAAATAAAAAACATCAAAACCGAAAAAACTATATATGATATTTTATTGGATTGTATCTTTATATCCTTTTAAAAATAGTGTTTTTTTTTAATACTACGTGAAATAATAATACGGGATAAGGTCGTAAATAATAACCGAAATAAATTCTCTAATTTTATGTCGAATTTGGTTTTTACAAAGGAAAAAGGATTACTTAATTTCGGTTTACCTTAAACCGAATGGAAACCCATAAACAGAAAAAAAAAAAAACAACAATTTTGAAGCATCACAAAGATCCTTCCTCGAGATCGCTGCCGACAAAATCTGCAAATCTCATTACTGACGAGCAAGACTCCCTTACTTCAGGGGAACAAATTGACTGAGGGGGAGAGAGCCGTACGAATCGGGATGTCGTCGAACGGTACGGATCAGTCGCGGAAGCGTGCGGCGCCGGGAGACAACAATTGGTTGCCTCCTGGTTGGAGAGTTGAAGATAAAGTTCGAACCTCCGGTGCTACTGCTGGTTCCGTTGATAAGGTCTTTAACAATCTCATCTCTTTTACTGCTACAGTGTTTCGTAGTTAAGAAAGATGTTGCCCTTTAGATATGTTTAGAAGGAAGAGAATCGATTGGTATATGAGTTTAGATATGTTTTTGTTATTGCAGTACTATTACGAACCAATCACAGGACGTAAGTTTCGATCCAGGACCGAAGTGCTCTACTACTTGGAACATGGGACAGAAAAAAAGAAAGGAAGCAAGAAACCAGACAACACTGATTCCAATTCAGACGTGAGTTCAAGTTTGAACCTTTCTTTCCACCGTTTTGTGTTCAAACTCGTGATACAATATGGGAATCTTGTGTTTTGTAGAATTTCGAAGGGCAAGGAAGCAATAAATCCAGCAGAAAAGCTAATAAAGAGCAGCCTCCTCCGCCGCCGCGGCCACCATCGCCGCCGTTGAAGTTTGATTTTGAGAATCCGCCGGAGAAGGTAAGCTGGTCTGCTGCGGCGAAAGCAGGAGAGGAAGCTTGGACACCTTTTGTTGGGGACGACAAGGTTCAAGATTCGTTGAGAAGAGAATGGTGCACTGCTTTTAACGTTATCACGACCAAGAACCCAACTAAACTGTCGTCGTTGAGACGATGATGATGATAAACAAGGTGGCGTTTTTTTTTTTGGTTGTTGCATCTGTTGTAACGTAGACGGGGATGGATGGTAGGAGTTTATTTAACCAGGTGATGTTTGCTTGGTGTTCACTTAAGTTATAGTTAGTTTTGCACTCTAATTTTTCCTAGCTTGTTTTTGAGGAATGTGATAATGGGATACACATATCTGCGTTTGCGTTTGACACTCTATGGACATCGCTTTTTTTTTTGCTAAGACGGACATAGCTTTTTGACACATATTGATAAGCAAAATGTGTAAGCTTGAAGTCAGAGTACTACGGTTGAAGAAGTTGTACATGGAAGTGGTAAGACTAGAGATAGATGATGTAAAGCAAAAGGCAAAGATGGAGGAAACAAATGAGCTTTGATGATGAAGCTACTATTTAGTAACAAAAGAGGTGTTGACTGTTTCACTTGAATGATACGCGAGAATGGTTTTGCTTGCTCTTTCTACAACAAAATCTCCACATATGAGAGAGGATTTACTCCAAAAAAAGTGTGTATAAGGAAAATGAACGTCAATTCAATAGCCAATACGACATAACAGAAACTTTACAGTTTACATGTAACACAAGAAGCGTCTGTAGTCCAACAGTTTAGGATAATTGCCTTCCAAGCAATAGACCCGGGTTCGACTCCCGGCAGACGCAGTTAAATTTTTGCCAATTCTTTGAATAAGTTTTCCAAAGTTTGAACAGTGCCACGGAGGATTTTTATATATCCTTTTAGTAACGAAAAACAGTCAGAAATGTGTGTTTTCGTGGGTGTAAGCAATAAAAATCTGGTGGAAGTTAAGCTTAAATTTGAATGGTTACAACTTTTTCTTTTCTGACCTTTAAAGCTGTATAATAAATTAGTACAGAGACAGGTGAATACCAAATTAGTAATTTTTTGGGTCTCTAAAACCTTCTCAACGCCCTAGAGGCTTCCGTTTTTGTCTTGTGCAACAAGCTTTTTATAAAAGTTAAAAACAAAGGTTTTGTACGTCGTGTTGGTGTTGTCAATCTCTTACCCTCTCTGTTTATCCAAAACCACAGGACTGCCACTGAGGTAACTTGCAATATAATTGCACTGTCTTCTTCTTCTCTATCTTCAACGTCCCAACAATTTACTGAGGGGGGAAGAGAGAAAAAGACTTTGAGAGAGAAAAATACACACAGTTTCTGTGATTTCACTAGCAAAGAAGCACATCGGAGAAAAAAAGGTGTTTGCTTTCTATTTTAGTATGCCCTTCTCTTTCACATCCTCAAGTGTTTTTTTTGTTTCCTCCATTCTGATAAAATCTAGAAAATAGTCTCTTCACAACAAGTCATCTCCTTTTGTTTTCTACTCGCTTTCATGTTCGTAGATGTGTTAAAAGATCAAACATTTCTTCATTTTTCTTTGTCCTGATACAGAGTATAAGAAAGGTTGTTGCTTTAGGTCTTTGTTGCTTTGGATTATCTGTTTCTGCAAAGCTTTTTCATAATAAAACCCAAAAGTTTTGTCCTTTACTCATAGTTCATGCAAAAAAATCAAAACTTTGATCTTCTAAAAACATGAAAGTAACAAAGTCTTTTCATTTTGAAATGAAATCTCTTTTGTTGAACCTCTCTTAGATGGAGAAGCAGAAACTTTCACTCGGAGATTCGTCAGGAGAGACCTCGGAGGTGAAGAGAAGCGTGTGTACGGAAGAGAAGTTTGTGTGGCCATGGGTTGGTCTCGTGGCCAACATACAAACGGAGGTTGATAAAACTGGTCGGAGAGTTGGCAGAAGCGGTTCAACGTTACGTGACGAGCTCATCCAAAAGGGGTTTAATCCAACGAGAGTCCAGCCCATCTGGAACTTCAAGGGACACTCTGGTTTCGCCTTGGTGGAGTTCACCAAAGACATCAAAGGGTTCGAGAACGCCATGAACTTCGAGAGGAGTTACAAATCAGACGGCCACGGCAAGAAAGACTGGGAGAAAGGTAACAACTTGTTGTTTAGTTTTGCTATGACAATTAAAAAAGTTTCTTTCTTTTTTTGGAAAGGTGTTCACTTGAGAGATGATAAGCCCTACGGATGGGTTTGTAGAGAGGACGACTACAACCGGAGTGGGATTGTTGGCAAGAACGTTAAGAAGAAGAGAGACTTGAAGAGTGTGTCACAGCTTCAAGAAGAGGAGGAAAGAAAAATGGTTCAGCTTGTCGAGAACATGTCTCAGTCGATTGAGATGAAGATGATAAGCAAGCAAGAGCTCGAACACAAAGTAGATGAGACTTCTCGTGTTCTGCAGAGTGTGGAGTTTCATAACTATCAGCTAAACCAAACCTACAAACAAGGTATGATGATGATGAAAAACACATCAGAATGTATATGTTTTTGTTGTTGACATTTCTTTGGTTGTGTGTCTTCTAAGAGGTTGAGAAGATGCAGACGAACTTGCATGATCTGTATCAGCAGATTATAATAGGACATGAAAAATCTATGTCTGACCTGGAGACAGAGAGGGAGAAGCTGGAGAATCGTGCAAGGCAGATCTGCATAGACGAAGCTGAGATGGAAAAATCCAGACTTGAAATAGAAATGGTGAGATGATTCTTTCCTTACAAATTAGAACAAAAAGATCATAAAACACAATCTGTTACCTTTTTGTTTTTTTGCAGAATCAAAAGGCTATGCTGGAGCAGAATGAAGCGAATATGGAAGCTATGAAGCTTGCAGAGAAGCACCAGGCAAGTAGTTCTTTTAGGTGGACTGAACATATCCTAATACCTTTTGAGTGTCTCAAAACATGACAACATTTGCAGAAAGAGAAGGAGAAGCTACATGAGAAGATAATGGAAATGGAAGCGAAGCTAAATGAAACGCAAGAGCTGGAGTTGGAGATAGAGAAGCTGAAAGGCAGCAGCAATGTGATGAAGCATATGGCGGATGGAGATGTAGATGTAGAGTTAATGGAGAAGATGGCCAAGACTCAGATGGAGCTGGAGGCTAGAGAAGCGGCTCTATATGATAAGATAAAGTCTGTGACACAGAAAGAACGCATGGCCAACGACGAGTTTCAAGAAGCTAGGAAAGAGATGATTCAGGTTACAAAACCAAAAAAAAAAAACAATATATAAATCTGTGTACTGTATGTCATTTTTAACTAAATCATATTTACTTTTTGATGAGCAGTTCTGGAATGAGAATGAGGATTTGGTGAGTGGAGAGAAGATAAGAGTGAAGAGGATGGGTCAGTTAGACACGAAGCCGTTTGTGGTAGCAGTGAAGAAGAAACTTAGAGGAGGTTCAAGAGCAAAAGCAGAGCTAAAAGCTATGGAGTTGTGTTCATTTTGGGAAGGACAAGTTGGAGATGTGCATTGGTATCCATTTAAAGTGGATGAATCTGATGGAATCGCAAAGGTATGGATTTTGAACATTTTCCTTTTTATTACAAAGTATCTCAAGATCTCTCTTACATGTGAGATATGTAGATTGTGGTTGATAACAAGGATGAGAAGCTGATTAAGCTGAAGGATGCCTACGGTGAGGAACTTTACAAGGAAGTGGTGAGAGCAAAAAGGGAGATAGTGGAATACAACCCGAGCGGTGGCTACGTGGTTTCAGAGCTGTGGAACTTTGAGAAGAACCGAAAGGCCACAATGGAGGAAGTGACGGATGTGATGTTGAAGATAAGGAAGACGGTCGTGGCTATGAAGAACAAGCGAAAGAGGCGTTGAGATTTTGATGCGCAAATAATAAGATAGAACTTTAAAGAAACAACGTGAAGTGGTTTTTGCCTTTAGACATTGCTATGCTCCTTTTTTCTTACAGACAAGTTTAAATTAATTTTGCTAGTACTGTGACTGATGTTGGCAGTTTCTTTAATGGTTTATCTCCCAATTATTTTTGCGTTGTTCTCTCTGTTTATAACTTGAGGCACAAGAATTGTTTGGTTAATGCGAGCTCGTTCCTTTTATTCATTTAATAAATTAAGAACTTAAATTACGATAAACAACAAGCGTCTGTAGTCCAACGGTTAGGATAATTGCCTTCCAAGCAATAGACCCGGGTTCGACTCCCGGCAGACGCATTTTTTAATTTTAATAACCATTGATTGACGTCAAACGAAACGCTGTCGTATTACCCGTCAAAATCGAATCACACCGTTCCAAGGGTATAATGGTCAAATTAGATATTTATCCATCGTTATGATAGACTCGACTCACAGGCCGCACATATTAGTAAACGCATGTTGCGTGCACGCGCCAAATCGTATCGTGTGGCCACCATTTCTCGAACCGAACAGCCTTCCCACCACACGCTTTCTTCTTCTACTGTTTGTCTTTTCAATAGTGTTTTTTTTCCGGCGAGGGTGTAGATATTTTTTTTGTTGTCTATCTCATGGCTGGCACTTGCAGCTCGGTTAGGCCTCGCATCATTGGTGCTTCTTCGTCGACTGTTAGGTTGATTAACGGAGCAGGAGTTCCTTTCTCCGTTAGGATCTCTACCAGAACAAGAAGCCACGGAGGTGGTTTCACCGCATCTGTTTCGTCGTCACGTGAGGAAGGTCCTTCTTGTATCTTCGTCGGTCCGATTGATTCCGCAAGAAAAGAAACTCTTGAAGCTCTTTACCGCCAAGTAGGCCTTACTTACTCAACTCTGTTTCTTTCTTGATATTCGTCTCTATGGTTGTGTAGTAAAGTGAGTTGTTTTTTGTAAATAAATTAGGCGAAGAATGCTTACTACAATGGTAAGCCGTTGATAGTTGATGACATGTTTGACAGAGTCGAGGTATGATAATTAACAGTTTGGTGTTTATATAGTTTCTAGCAAAGATAACTGTTATTAATTTTTCTTGCAGCTGAAGCTTCGGTGGTATGGTTCGAAGTCTGTTGTCAAGTACCCTCGTTGCAGCCTCCTGCGACAGTCAACTTATGCTGATGCAGAGGTACACTTTGGGTAGTTCATGTTTCACTTCACTTCTCTTGAAACATATATATATATATATTAAGAAACAATTGATATCTCCTTGTGTTCATGTACCATTTGTTATTATAGTGTGAAAGGCATCAATCAACTTCATTGTTTGCTAGGATTAGTATTATGATAAAAAAAAAATTTTTTTTGGTGTGGTGAAAAATGCTTTTTGGCAAGGGTTGATATTAAGTTGAATCCTTTTTTTAGGACAGGATGATGCATCACAAGTTCTCCTGTTAGCTACCATATGGATCTTGATTCTCTTGTTTGGTAGCTCAGCATGCGTTTTCCCCTCCATGTATGGCCTCGGCTTAGTCTATGGAGGAGATCCGTTTGACTCGGGGCTTGTCTATAGCAGCAGCTCCTCTTCTGTGCCTCTTCTGACAAAGCTGAACGGCATCCTCCTCACCGTGCTAGGACCTGCTTTTGGATATCCGATTGCATCTTCTGCAGGTATACCTTAATAAAGTTTGCAGTTTCTATTCAAATATGGTAAAATAGCTTTTTATTTATTTGTACTGAATGTTGTTCTCAGTAAGGGTTCTTAAAGGGCTATGGAGAAATGACTTAACGGCTCTAAAGGGAGACTGCCCGAACTGTGGGGAAGAGGTTCAAATCTTTGCAGCAACAAATATTTCGAAACCGTCTTCTTTTCTTTATCAGTTCTCTCCACATTTTGTGTAGGTTTTTGCGTTTGTGAGATCGGATCAATCAAACAGATCAGCTCACAAAGCCGACTGTCATGTCTGTGAGTGCACCCTGGAGTTCCGTACCAAAGTGGAGGTAAAGAATGACATGGAACCAATCACTGCCTTGCTTGGATAGCTTTGTTTCTAACAGTAATGACTGGTTTTGGGTTTTGATGCTTCAGAAATCTGCGTCGCTATTGGGTAGAAAATGGGTGTACGGCAGGATATACCTTGTTTCACGGCCTAGGAGAGGTCGGCGTTCCAAGTATCCATAGCTCTGACAAAGACAGAGAAATTTTGGGGAATGGTTTCTACTCAATTGTCTATTTATTTCTAAAAGAAGGTTACTAGAAGCTAGAAAGCTTTTGTAACATTCAAAAATCTCATAAAACTGTAACTATAAACTTTTCTACACACTTGAAAGTATAGTATTTTTAGAGAATTTCTTGGATATAAAAAAGTATTGCTTTTAGAGAAACAAAAAAAAGTATTGCTTTTAAGTTCAATCATAATTTTTGGGATGAGCTGTATAACACATTTTAGATCTGATGCCTTACTCAAAATTATTGTTTTTATATTGTGAACTTTTTTGTATAATTAGAAAGCTTCAGTTCAAAAAAAAATCTTTTTTTGTAGAAAATTCAAAAAGCTTTCCTTACTATTCAAAAAGAAAGAAAAGAAAAAGAAGGGTCAGTGTTTCACCAAAAAAAAAAAGAAGGGTCCAATCTGGCGACTAAAAGCTAATTCTAATTTTTTTTTGTAAGCAAAGCTAATTCTAATTTAACTCAGTGATCCCTAACATTAATGATTATGATAATAAGATTTGTGTTGTAAATAAGGTGTTTTATCCATTGGTAAGCTTTTTTTTGTTCTATGTATCCATTGGTAAGCTTAAGAAAATAAAATAATTGCCATCTCGCTCCCTCCTAAATTAATAAGCCTAAAGTCTTAAGCCAGGAGATTAATTAACTCCAAACAATTACAGCATTAAATCCCCCATATTTACTTTAAATTACAGATCAAACCCGTTTCTCCTTCTTCTTTTAAGTCTCCCCCTTCCTCTAAAGCTTCCAAAGCTTCTTTTTATGTCATAGAATTCTCTGGAAATCAAAACGCGTCAGGGATCGGATTTGAGAAAGAAAGAAAAAAAAATGGGGAGTCCAAAGAAGAACGAGAACAAGGGCTTCTTCGCCGCCATGACCTCCGGTTTCTCCATGTTCGGCAACGCCATGTCTAGATCCGTCAACGGGTCAGTTTCCTTTATTAACAACTCTTGTTTCCTTATCTCTTTCACAGTTCTGCATGATATGTAGAATCTGTGGCTATAACTATTTGTGATTCTTCAGGTGTTTAATTTTGTTGACTTTTTTTAATATTACAAAACATGGAGATATGTAATGAATACTATAATTAATTCTTTCACAAGTCAACAAAACAGATCATGTTTTGTTAACTTTTCTTGTCTGAATAATTTTCTGCATATTCTCCTTACTGAATTATGTGTTATGGAACTGAAGATCCTTCTGATTGAGTGTTTCAATTCATATTATTGGCTTTTGGCTAATGGATGTTTTGATTCATTTAATTTTTTTCCTTCTCAGGTTGATTGCTTATGAAGGAGTTGAGGTCATAAATCCAGAAGGTGGTAAAGAAGATGCAGAAGAGGAAGCTCAGAGAGGAAGGTGGAAAGACGAGGTTTTTACACACTTAAATACTTTTTTGTTCTTTTCTTTGATTGAAACTTTTGCGGAAACTTATCTTTTATCATTTTGTGAGTTTAACAGGAACGTGATAGTTACTGGAAGATGATGCAGAAGTATATAGGTTCGGATATTACCTCAATGGTCACACTTCCTGTTATTATTTTCGAGCCCATGACTATGCTCCAGAAGATGGCTGAGGTTAGTACTGTTTGTAAGTTTTCTTCTTTCTTTCTCGTAGCAACGTGTAAAGATTTCTATAAACATTTCTTGCATGCAGTTAATGGAGTATTCCTATTTGCTGGATCAAGCCGATGAATGCGAGGATCCGTACTTGCGTTTAGTATATGCTTGTAAGTATATACACTCCTCTACATCTTGTTTTCACTTCCAACTCTTTTAAGACTTCTTTTTCTCTGTTCAGCATCATGGGCTATATCTGTTTACTTTGCCTACCAACGAACCTGGAAGCCTTTCAATCCTATTCTTGGTGAGACGTATGAGATGGCCAACCATGGTGGTATTTCCTTT
Organism: Raphanus sativus; assembly: GCF_000801105.2. Classification (NCBI taxonomy): domain Eukaryota; kingdom Viridiplantae; phylum Streptophyta; class Magnoliopsida; order Brassicales; family Brassicaceae; genus Raphanus; species Raphanus sativus. The sequence continues at coordinate 5,867,186 of NC_079519.1, read as the reverse complement.
CTTTCCGAGCAGGTGCATCATCTATACGCTTCATTGCTATCAGCATACAAGCTAGTGTGCAATTAAGTTGTCTATCTTGACATAGTTATTATATAAGTTACTTTTTTATTTCAGGTTAGCCATCATCCCCCAATGAGTGCTGGTCACGCCGAGAACGAGCACTTCACTTACAACGTCACCTCAAAGTTGAAAACTAAGCTTTTGGGTAACTCTGTTGATGTTTACCCTGTTGGCAGGTAATTTTTGTTCCTCTCTCTCTCTCTCTCTCTCTCTCTCTCTCTCTCTCTCTCTCTCTCACACACACACACACACTTTGTTAAGAGGCTCTCTGTATCATGAACGAGACTTCTTGCTGCACAATACTCTGTCTATTATGTTTTCATCTAAAGCTCATGATGCAGCCTGTCTATCGTCTTGCAGAACGCGTGTAACCCTCAAAAAAGATGGTGTGGTTCTGGATTTGGTGCCGCCTCTCACTAAGGTCCACAATCTAATATTTGGACGAACTTGGGTTGACTCACCCGGAGAAATGGTCATGACTAATTTAACCACCGGAGACAAAGTTGTTCTTTATTTCCAGCCATGTGGTTGGTTCGGGTAAATTGACGACACATAATACTCTATTCACGTGATCCGGACATGCTTATTGATTAAAAGTGTGTACTTCCTTTGATCTCAGTTCTGGTCGCTATGAAGTGGATGGATACGTTTACAGCGCAGACGAAGAACCTAAGATCATGATGACGGGAAAATGGAATGAGAAAATCAGCTACCAGCCTTGTGATACTGAGGGTGAACCCCTTCCTGGCACTGAGCTTAAAGAGGTCTCTCTCTCTCGTTTATTTCCCTTTTAGACTTTAGTACCATTTCTTATACTCTTTTTCTAATCTTTATTGCATCCTTCAGGTATGGCATGTGGCTGATGTTCCCAAGAATGACAAGTTTCAGTACACGCACTTTGCTCACAAGATAAACAGCTTCGACACAGCTCCTTCTAAGCTCTTGGCTTCAGACTCACGTCTCCGTCCCGATAGATATGCCCTTGAGCAGGGTGACCTTTCTAAAGCTGGTTCCGAGAAGCACAGGTTCTTCATCTTCACTTCCTTCTTACTCGCTTGTTTTGTTTAATTGTCATCAATGAATCCTTGTTAGAGCACACAAGACCATGATTAACCCCAGTCTTTTAATTGGGGTTCTTAGCTTCGGCTAAAAGGCTTCGGCTAAAAGACGGTTCTTAACTTTTTTTAGATTTTAACTAAAAACTAGATCTTGACCCGTGCGACCGCACGGGTATTAATTTTCAGTTTTAGTTTTTTTTATACTAAATAATATATTTATAATATTTAATCGTTTTATATTGACTAAGTTAGGGGTGGGTATTTGGGTATCCACTCGGATTCGGTTAAAATCTATTCGGATTTGAGTTTTTTGAGTTTAAAGATTCTACCTTTATTCGGGTATTTATAAACTTTGGTTCCGGTTTGATTCGGATCTTTGCGGGTTTGATAACCCGTTTAAACTATTTTTGAATTTTCAAAATTTATATATCTTTAAATTTCCCTAAATCTAAAAATAAAAATAATATAACATGTAAATTTGAGTAATGTAAGCCAAAGTACCTAAATTAAAAATTAAAATAGGTTTAACTTGAATATTTGGATGAAGAATAAATATATATTTTAAATATTTTTGGAGTTTTGATTATTATTTATCTACTTTAAAATGTTTACTTTTGATTATTTTTTATATTTCAAATATTTTAACCAACTTAAAATAGCTTATATCTTGGATATTAATTCGAAAAATAGCTAACATATTGAAGTATATAAATATGATTTAAATACATTTGAATATCCAAAATATTTCGTTCGGATGAAGTTTGGTTATGGTTCTCTAGATACCAAAATGGTAAATCCGATTGGATATTATCTAGTTTCGGTTCAAATATGCTAATACTTTTTCGTTCAAATTTTTTAAATGAAGAGTTGATATTATAATTTCCAGAATCGTTTGTCTAATAAAAATGTATTTTTTTTAATTTGACATTGATTTAATGGAAAAGTTAATGAAGTGTATTTAATTTAAATTTAATTTGGAAAACACATTAATTGAAGTGGAAAAGACATCATTAGAATAAGAAATATTATTTAATGTCAGTGGCATACCATTGTAAATAAAAGTGAAAACTAAAGGGTATTTTATATGGGTACTTCTCTTTTAATAATATAGATTGGGGTTCTTAGCTTCGGCTAAAAGGCTTCGGTTAAAAGACGGTTCTTAACTTTTTTTAGATTTTAACTAAAAAAGGCTAAGAGCAGTCTCTTAAATAAGAGATACAAGAGCCGTTTTTTAGACGAAAAATATAAAAAAATAAAAAAATGTCAAATTATGAGTTAACAACACCGGCTAAGAGACCGGGTTAATCATTCCCTTATACTCTCTGCTTACTGAGGTTCTTCGTGTTGTCTTTTTTTTATCACAGCCTTGAGGAGAGACAAAGGGCAGAAAAGAGGACACGAGAGACAAAGGGACAGAAGTTCACACCAAGATGGTTCGATCTAACGGATGAGATCACATCTACGCCATGGGGAGATATTGAGATATACCAATACAACGGGAAGTACAATGAACACCGAGATACAGCACCGAGCTCGAGCAGTGAAGTGGACCTCAAATCGATCGAGTTTAATCCTTGGCAATATGGAAATGTATCAAGCGAATGAGGCAGCAGCGGTTCATAATTTAAATATATGACAACATCGACATACTCGATGGATGGTGTGGTTCCATGGACTCGTGAAGATGAGTTCAAAGTTGTTTTATACTTTTGATTACGTAGTTTGAGTGGTGAAACATAAGATTGTGTTTATGTCTTATTGTATGTATCTTTGTTCCATCTCGATTCAAAAGTAATCATGTTTGTTATGCTTATACTTTTTTTTATAGATATGTTGTCTTTTATTTATTCCATTTAAAGTTTCCATTTCGAGCAGATTAGTATTTTCTTATCTCCATATTGATTAGATTTTTTACAAAATTCTCTGATAAATAAACATAATTTGGAGGTGTTTTTGAAACATTTGATGATCGATTTTAAATTAATAAATTATCAATACGTTAGGAGGTAGGTGGCTTTAGTCTAGAGCGATCATGTTTAGTGGAAACTTCATAACATAGATTTTAAATGTGATATTGTAACGAAATTCAACGTATTGAATCGACTACTGATCAGTGGTATGCTTTCACTAAAAATAATATATATAGATGGATAACATCATGTGATGATGATAGACGAATAAATAGCTTTAACAGAAAAAAAAAACATTAACTATGAAGCCTTAGACGTTTTAGAAAGAGATTTATTCTTTCGTTTTCTCTTATCAATGAACATAAATACAAAGAATACATAACTAATTAATATGATTACATCATGTGCTATGTTTGTTATAAGAAAAAAAAAGGTTTTTCCGAGTTTTTCATTTATGACACTGGTCATGAGTTTTAATCGGAGGAGGGTGTATTGTTATGAGCCGCCTTGTGAGCATGCCGTCATATTTGATAGTTACGTAAAACATATTCCCTCCGTTTCATAATACTTGATGTTTTACCTAATGCACAAAGATTAAAAAAATTATATTTTTTTAATAAAAATATTTTAAAGATATAATTTTAAAATCAATTAACCAATAGTAAAAAAGACTGTAAAACCTAATTGGTTGAACAGTTTCCAATAAAATTAAAGTAATCTTAAAATCTCAAAACTTTATCTAATTTGAAACAAAATTATCCTTCTAAAACATCATCTATTATGAAACGGAGGGAGTATGTAGAAGTGATGTGAATCATGTCTTCTATGTCGACCATGTCCTCCTAAAGTCCCTTTTTCTTCATACGTCAAATGGAATTATCCTAACTTTTGTGGTCTTAATTTCTCTAAGCCAAGACAAAATTCACAACCCAAATTGCTAACGGCGGTTTTGCTGCCTTTTATAAAACGGAAGATTACTAACATTGAATCGTCTATATTACAAAATTACTGTACTATACGTCGCTTCTATTTTTTCGATATTCAACTACCATATATCAGCTATTTTGTAAAAAAAAAGCTTAGGTTTAGAAGTATCACCGGGATCCAGCTACACAATTAGTTTAGTTTAGTTTAGTTTTTTTACACAATTAGTTAAGAAGATATAAAACAAGGATACCAAATTATTTATATATGTAAGAAAAGAAGCTAAACATAATAATATACGATAGTATGAGCAATGAAAAGATTCTTATTAGGTTCAAATTCAGTAATATTCTCATGTATTTTCAATGTGTTAAAGTCTCAACGTAAGTCATGCAAACTCTACAGAACATTTTTGTAAACAAAAGAATTTGGTTTCTACGTGCTTGGCGCAGTTTTACCATAACTCGTATTCTTTCATAATCTGGCCAAGATGTTAGACAGATTCCAGTATCAAAAATATCAAGAAAATTCGGACTAGTACGTACATGTACATCCAAATAGTAATCCTAGTATTGGATTTTCAGATCGATGCCTAGTATCAGGGTTTTAGCTCATAGCCAATCAAAATATAGGTGCATTTATCTTTACAACCGTTAAATAATTATTTAAATAGATGGGCCAATATGATAATAAAGCTCTTAATTATTTTAAACTTTATTTTAGTAAAAGAAAATTAAAAAAATATCATTTATTCATCTTATCCTTTCGAAGGATAAAGCGTGAGTGGTTTCGAAATCTTATCATATAAAATTACAGACATCGCAATCCAGCAAAAGAATATACTATAATGTATATAAATGTGATAAAACAAAAATAGATTCAAAAGTAACCAAAACGTGGCATTAGTGTGCTTAGCTTAAACATGTAACATTCTTCTTCCTGAAATTAAAATCAAGTAAACAAGAAGTAGAAACCGAAGCAATTCAATCACCAAAAAAATGCTCAGATTTTAATTTTTCGAAGGGAACATTGACCAATTAACGTTTAAAAGCTGGTTAATGGCATCTTGAACGTATCGCTAGATTAAAATATTATTCCCTCCGTTTCTTAAAGAGTGTCGTTATTACATTTTTCACACAGATTAAGAAAGTTGTTGAAATATATATAAGTTGTAATTAATTATACCTCTTTGACCAATAGTATTTTAGATAAATAAAATTATTTATAAAACCAATGCAGTTTGTAATTAATTTTCAGCTGAAAGTTAGTATAATTTACATTGGAATTGTAAAGTGACACTCTTTGTGTAACAAGAAAATGAGCTCAGAGTGACACTTATTATGAAACAGAGGGAGTAACAAATATGTTTGCCACTATGGATAATAATCACTGTCATATAATGAGGTCCCACCAGTTAGGTCTGTGGACCCGAGTAGCAACCCAAGCTTTCTCCTTTCTTATCGCCTCACCGAACCTTTCAATGCCGTGAATTCGACGGTGGTTATCTATCTATCCTTCCCTACGAGTTTAATTTCGACGGCTCTTGTTGTATTGAGCTTGAGAAAAAGTTTCTTTTCGTACTCTACAAACTGACTAAAAAGTGCAACAGAGACTCCTTACGTTATGAGAGATTCTCTGCCGTTCGATTGAATCAAAACAATCTGAACTGCAAAAAAAAAAGGAAATAACAAATTAATAAGCTTTTTTTTTTGACAACAATAAAACTAAAATTAATAAGCTAGATTGGCCAAGAAAAAAATAAAAAATAGTTTAGAAGTAATTATTATATCCCATTAAGATATGAATATAAGAGCATCATTAACCATAGCACCCCTAATGGGGTGCTTAATCATTTTTTTAACAATAAATGTGTGTTAAGCAATTTGCTTAAGCAACACCTAATTAATAACCTCCAATGCAAGTATCTTATTTATGAGTTCTTAAAAAAAAAATTAAACATTGATTTATTTAAGATAAAATTTATTTATTTATTATATAAAACATATTAAAAGATAACATTTAAAACATAGATTTAAATAAAAACATAAAAACAAACATTAATAAATAAACGAGAATAATTTGAAATCTTGTCCCGAGATCAGTTGTTGTCTCCATCATGTCCAAATCTACGCCATATATTTTCTACCAAATCAGCTTTCAGTTGTTGATGCATTTGTCCATCACGAATTGTAGTTTCCATACGCATCATATCAGTGATCCTTGAAGGGGTATCTGTAGAAAACGTGAGATCGATATCTGAACTTCCAGTGTCTTCTCCTTGTTGGAACCCTGAAACATCATAATGAGTGTATACATCTTGTTCGTCTACTACTATCATATTATCCCGTTCATTTTCTACTATCATATTATGGAGTATGATACATGCTCTCATAATCTTTCCAACTTTGACTTTATCCCAAAAAAGTGCTGGATTTTTAACAATAGCAAAGCGAGCTTGCAAGACTCCAAAAGCACGCTCGACATCTTTTCGGACAGCTTCTTGACGTTTAGCAAATAAAACTGCTTGCGGACTTTGTGGTAGTGGAATAGATTGAATAAAAGTTGCCCATTTCGGATAAATACCATCGGTGAGATAATAAGCCAAATGATACTCTCTTCCATTGACGGAGTAAGTGACTTGCGGAGCTTGACCGTTAATTATGTCATCAAAAACAGGTGAACGATCAAGAACATTTATATCATTTAAGGTACCTGGAGGCCCAAAAAATGCATGCCATATCCAGAGATCATATGAAGCAACCGCCTCTAAAACGATAGTTGGTTTACTCGAACCTCGAGAATATTGCCCTTTCCAAGTGGTGGGACAATTCTTCCACTTCCAATGCATACAGTCGATGCTTCCTATCATCCCGGGAAATCCACGTATCTCTCCAATATAAAGTAGACGTTGAAGATCAGCCGGTGTTGGTCTTCTTAAGTACTCATCGCCGAACAATTGAATTATTCCTTCCACAAAATTCTCCAAACATGACCGACTTGTAGTTTCAGCGAGCCGAAGGTATTCGTCGACCGTATCAGCCGCACTACCATATGCCAATAAACGAATGGCTGCTGTACACTTTTGGAGTGTTGAGAGACCAGACCTTCCGAGACCATCTATCTTTTGACGAAAGAAGTCAACTTCGTTGGCAAGTCGATTCACAATGTGCGTGAATAATGGCCTGTTCATTCTAAAACGTCGTCGGAACTGATTATCAGAATACGTTGGAGTTTCACTGAAATAATCATTCCATAAACGTACATTTCCTTCCTCCCGATTTCTTTCGATATAAGCTCGTTTTTTCCTTTTCTTCTTTCGTTCTTCTTGATCAGCACGGATGGTTAAATTCTCAAGGACTCGATCAAAGGCTTGATCAAATTTTTGATCAAACTTTTCATCAAATGCATCATCTAAAGTGTTTTGAGATGAAGAAGCCATATATATGGTGATTAAAGAGAGAAGACGAGTTATGAGTAAATGAGATTAAAAAGAAAACTTGAGATTAAATGAGTAAAGAACAAAGGTTGGTGTTTTGAGATAAGAGATGAGACGAGAGAATATGTTGGTTTGAGATTAAATGAGAAGCACGATGTATTTATAAAGAGAGAAGCATATAAGAGAGAATGAAACAAGTACATATCTGTGACACAAGCAAACAAGATTCATACAAGAGTCATAATACATGTCTGTGACACAAACAAACAAGAACATTGACAGAAGCATAAGCACTCTACAATCCGTGATACAAGCAAACAAGATAAAAGGAAACAAGTACAATCCGTGATAGAAACTAACAAAACACAACAGAAAATGGATGCTCCAACACCACACGCATGCTCCAACACCACACGTATGCTCCATTCTTTCACCTGACAACAATAACAAGATCAACATCAGAACACGAAACATATATATTTAACCACATAAACTACTTAAACAGAACACGAAACATATATATATTTAACCACTTAAACTACTTAAACTACTTAACAGAACAAGAACTAATTTTACATCAACTCTTCACTGAGTTTCTTCTTCAAAGCTTCTTCATAATCCGCAAGAGGTTCTTGTTTAGCATAGAGACTGGCGAGTAGCTTCATCTTGGACTTCCTTTCATTTATCTTGGACATCCTTTCTTTCACCTCTAAATCCTTCATCTTGATGCCCCACATTGTCTGAAAATCAGATAGCTCCTTCCCATCATCCACTGTCTTCTTAGACAGCCTTTCTTTAAGGGCTTTCTTTGCTGCCTTAACACCCATGGGACGTTTTGTTGATTCATCATGAAGAGAAGAATCTTCTTCTGTTGCTTTAGAGTTTGCTGATTCTGAACCATCCTCACACCTCTTCTTCTTCGAGCTTCCATCTTTTTTAGCAGTAGACAGGGAACACCACTTCTGGTCATGACGCAACTCTTTCCAAGCATGCTCAAGAGTGAACTTCTTTTTCACTTTCGTGAAGTAGATTATGTGGGCTAGTCTGAGAACATCATTCTCATTTTGCCCACTGGTTCTCTGTCTAGTTGCAGCATCATATGCTCCGGAAAACTTGCATACATGGTCATTGATCTTCTGCCAACGGTTCTTGCAGTGAGATAACGCTCTATGATCAGAGCCCTTTCGACTAGCAGAGTAGTATGCAGCTACTCTTTTCCAGAAGGCATCACACTTTTGCTCATTCCCTACTATGGGATCCTTGCTCGTGTTTAACCACGAGCTGATGAGCACCACATCATCTTCAGGCGTCCACGTCCTTCTTTCTTTACGCACTGGTGGACTGTCCTCGGTGCCTTGACTTCCTAAGAAGGGAACTTGGGAGGAAGATTGCCCTACACTATCTGATAAGTTACCGAAGACAACATTTTGTTGACTGCTAAGCAGATCAACAAAGTTTGAAGGCTGAGTAAATGGATTGAAATCCATTTCCGAAGTGAATGAGGTGAGAAATCTCTTGGAGATGGAAAGAAGGAAGCAGTTTTAAAGATGGAAGATTGAAAGAAGGAAGGCGTTTTGCCTTTCTTTAATGGCAGAGTTTTAAAGACTCTAAACAACTAACAACAAACACATTCGAGTTGACATCTATCTAACTTCTATTAATAAACCTTTCACAACCATAATCAAACATAAAGCAAGTCATTTATTATCCACAATTCAATTCTCTTCAACACATTAAAGAGACAATCAATTCTACTTATAACACGGGTTCAATTCATTTTCAAAAACAAAGCAACTCATTAAACTACCTAACTCAACCACGCGCAATCTTTTTATCAATTCAACATCACTTCTATTAGTTACAAACATCAATGCCAACTAACAAAAGTATTAACTAGTATTGCTCTAGTAAATGCTAGTATTAACATCAATGCCAACTAACTAAAGTATTAACATCACTTCTATTAGTTACAAACATCAATGAAGACATTTACCTATATTGCTCTAGTAAATGCCATCCAGTAAATGTCATCCTCTCCTTTCACGATCCTTCCTCAGCGTCCTTGATCCATGGAACTCAACAGACAAATACACAGGAAAAAAAAATGAGTAATAGATCAAGGAATCAATTGAGACGAGAAGCTAATCTATCTATTCAACTCAGACAAGAACAACAATCAATTCATTTGAGACCACACAAGAGACAGAGACATTGACAAATTGAAACCTTCATATCTATTGATCCATAAATGGTAAGAACGTGTGACAGTGTACCTTTTTGGGTTAGGGATAGAGCACAAAGGAAGATGAGTGATCATCTCCTGATAATCACACTCGTCTCTCTCCGTGAGTTGGATGAATGGACGAAGATGAGTGATCATCTTCTTGAAACAAAACCTTCTCAACCTTCAAAGCGTTTGCCTCTCCTGCAATCATCAGATATAAAAAAAAAAATCTCAGCTTTTAATCAAAAAAGAATCTCTTTTTTTAAAGATCAAACAAGGAGAGGAGGAATGGACCTGGCCACAATGGGACTCATCTCAGAGAACCATCCGGGAATCACAGAGGAGAAACAAGCAAGCTCCTTTGTCTGATCTCCGTTCTCTGTCTCCATGGAAGCGGCGGCGGCGTTATCGTCCTCTTCTCTCGGGCACTTCAGATCGGTGGTGGAGGCTTCTTTGGCATCCATGGCTGCTGCTGCTGCTCTGCTCGGCGAAGAAGAGGAGGAGAGATGAGAGAGAGGGGTTAGGGTTTTTGTAGGGGAGTTGTTTTGATGCGTAGTGAAGTGGAGAGGTTGAGAGAAACACAGAATCGTTGAGGGAGAGAAAGAAAGAACCGGAGATGTCGAGGAAGAGAAAGAGACAAAGCTTTGCATTATTTGACACGTGTCCACGAAGCAACGCGTTTTGGTGCGCTTAATTAAGCAGCGTGGCTTAGCTTATGGCATTATTTTCTTTTTTTTTAAATCACAAAATCATTAAGCGTCTCCCTAAGCTACCGCGTTAATCATGCTCTAAGTAGTTTAGTGGTAGATCAACCTGCCACGTGACAGAATGTCGTATAGTTACAGCTAACAGGCTATCTCCACTAACCTAAATATTATTATTATATACTTTTAGTTGAAATTTTAGTCTAAGGTCATCTCCAATGTATTATTCCAAATTTTACTCCAAAATGGTTCAATTTCAAAATAGAGTGATGTTTTACTCCAATGTATTACTCCATTTTTTTCTCTAAAAATAGTTAATAATATTCTATACTTATAAAATTTTACCAATTAACTCCAACTATTTTATATTTGTAAAAATGCCTTAAAATATAATTTATTTTAATTAAATATTTATTATTAATATGTACAAGAAATCATAAAAATAGAATAAAACATAATATATAAGTTGATTCAATAATGAACATTAGAATATTTTTTCCACAAATGATCAACTAATGCATTTCGTAATGAAAAATGACATTCTTTATCTTTGATATTCCTAAATCGAGTAAGAAAATTTTGAAATCATATTTTCATCTTATGCAGTTTCGATCTCTGGAGTTAGAGTTTCTCTTGCAACTTCAATTGGTGCATCGAGTTTACGCTCATCCTTAATTATCATGTTGTGTAAAATTATACATGTAGTCATGATGTAATACACTCCTAGGATACTTCTCTGGATGAAAATAGGATAGATCCTTGCAAGTAGAGAATCAGTGACTCAATCTCCTTCAAGGGGGTGGATCGAATGGTGACACAAGAGGGATGATTGAACTCTTGATACTCCTAAGTGATGATCTCGGATATGACACACCTTGATAATCACTCTTATGGGTTTTGTTAGATATGACTCACTAACAAAGACTCAAGAACACTCAGACTACAAGGAACTCGCAGCCGTCAAGAGAGAACAAGAGTTTAGAATAAAGATTGGATAACTTCATTAGGGTTGCGAGACACCTATATATAGAGAGAGTAAGGAACATACTCCTTAGTCTCGAAATGTATCAAATAACAAAACCATAGTCTAAATAAAAACATAGGATAAATTAATAAGACATAGTCTTGAACCGAGATCATCAAGTGAGTGATATGGAAGCAACATATGGCCTCGTTAAAAACCTATCTTTGGAAAACCCAGTGGGACAAAACCAAAGATAGGGAAAAAGAGCACACATATGTTACTTGCTCACTTGATGTCTATCTTGGAGCTGAGATGGCTTGAATGGTAGTAAGTGCATCTTGGTTGATCAAGCTTCTTCCAAAACTTTCTTCTTGCTTCATGGATGTCTTAAGTAAGCCTCCAATGGCTTCTTTGAGTTGCTTGCTTCTGGCTCGAGTCATGGGACCCTTAGGCATGGTGAGAGCATCTTCATCTGCTGGTTCCTCCATGATCTCCTTATCTTCTTTGCTTGACTGGTCCATGATCATATCATCCCCTCCCTCTTGAAAAGGATTTGTCCTCAAATCTGGCTCATCTGCAACAAAAGAGATCAAGTCAGTAACATTGAAACTATTGCTTATATCATACTTACCTTGAAGATCAAGCTTGTAAGCATTGTCATTGATTTTCTGGATGATCTCAAAAGGGCCATCTATCCTCGGCATCAGTTTAGACTTTCTTTCTTTGGGAAACCTCTCCTTGCGCAAGTGAACCCACACCATATCACCTACTTCAAAGATCATCTCACGCCTGCCCTTGTTTGCTCTCTTAGTGTACTGCTTTGTCTTCTCAATAATGTTCTTTCTAGCCTTCTCATGAATCTGCTTCACCATCTCTGCTTTCTTTTTCCCATCCATACTGACCCTAGCACACTCAGGTAAAGGCATAAGATCCAAAGGAGAGATGGGATTGAACCCATAAACAATTTCAAATGGAGAATACTTAGATGCAGAGTGTTGAGCATGATTATAAGCAAATTCACAGTGAGGCAAGTATTCTTCCCATGATTTCAGATTCTTTTTAATGTATGCACGCAAGAGAGTTCCAAGAGTTCTATTAACTACCTCAGTCTGTCCATCAGTTTGTGGATGGCATGTAGTAGAAAACAACAGTTTAGTACCTAGCTTAGACCACAGAGTCTTCCAAAAATAACTAAGAAACTTAGTATCTCTATCAGAAACTATAGTCCTAGGCATGCCATGAATGCGCACAATCTCTTTAAAGAACAGGTTTGCAACATGTAAAGCATCATCAGTCTTATGACAAGCAATGAAATGTGCCATTTTAGAAAATCTATCCACAACCACAAAGATAGAATCCTTACCTGTTTTGGTCCTTGGCAATCCGACAACAAAGTCCATAGATATATCATTCCAAGGGTGAGTAGGAATAGGTAGAGGAGTATACAAACCGTGGGGTTGGACCTTTGACTTGGCTGCTTTGCAAGTTGCACACCTTCCACAGATTCTCTCAACATCTCGTTTCATGTGTGGCCAAAAGAAGTGATCCTGCACAACCTTAAGAGTCTTGGCAATACCAAAATGTCCCATTAAGCTTCCTCCATGGGATTCCCTGACAAACAAATCTCTTAAAGAACAGTTAGGCACACACAGTCTATTATCATAGAATAAAAATCCATCCTGCCTAAAGTAATGTCCTGCAGCATATTTCTCACACAATTGATAAGCTTCCTGAAAGTCAGAATCAGTTGCATACATATCTTTAAGTTGTTCAAATCCTAGCAACTTAGCATCAAGAGTATTCAAGAGAGTATACCTTCTTGATAGTGCATCAGCAACTATATTTTCCTTACCTTGTTTGTATTTGATCACATAGGGAAAGGTTTCAATGAATTCTACCCATCTGGCGTGTCTCTTGCTGAGTTTGCTTTGCCCCTTGAGATACTTGAGAGACTCATGGTCGGTGTGAATGACAAACTCCTTTGGCCATAGATAATGCTGCCAAGTCTGTAGAGCTCTCACCAAGGCGTATAGTTCTTTGTCATAAGTGGCATAGTTGAGAGTAGCTCCACTTAGTTTCTCACTGAAGTATGCAATGGGCCTTCTATCCTGCATCAACACAGCACCAATACCAATTCCTGAGGCATCACATTCAATCTCAAAGGTTTTAGAGAAATCAGGAAGTATAAGGAGAGGAGAGTTAGTAAGCTTCTCTTTGAGGGTTTGAAAGGAGGTTTCTTGTGCTTCTCCCCACTTGAATCCTACATCTTTCTTGATGATCTCAGTCAATGGAGCTGCTATAGTGCTGAAGTCCTTCACAAATCGCCTATAGAAACCTGCTAGCCCATGGAAACTCCTTACTTCATTTATGGTTTTAGGACTCGGCCACTCTTGTATGGCTTTCACCTTCTCCTGATCCACCTTTACTCCATCTGCACTCACAACAAAGCCTAGGAAGACCAAGTTATCCGTACAGAAAGTGCATTTCTTAAGATTAGCAAAGAGCTTTTCTTTTCTCAAAACATCAAGAACAGTCCTAACATGAACTATATGCTCTTCTAAACTCTTGGAGTAAACTAGGATATCATCAAAGTAAACTACCACAAACACTCCTATAAAAGATCTAAGCACATGATTCATCAATCTCATAAAGGTACTAGGAGCATTGGTTAAGCCAAAAGGCATCACCAACCACTCATACAAACCATGCTTAGTCTTGAAAGCGGTTTTCCACTCATCTCCCTCTTTCATCCTAATTTGATGATACCCACTCTTAAGGTCTATCTTAGAAAAGATACTAGAGCCATGCAATTCATCAAGCATATCATCTAATCTAGGAATAGGGTGGCGATACTTCACTGTTATGTTGTTGATGGCTCTGCAATCAACACACATGCGCCAGCTACCATCTTTCTTGGGCACAAGGAGAACTGGAACAGCACATGGACTCATACTCTCTCGGATATGGCCCTTCTCCATCAGTTCCTCCACTTGTCTTTGCAACTCCTTAGTCTCAACAGGATTGGTTCTGTATGCTGGTCGGTTAGGAAGAGTAGAGCCAGGAACAAAGTCTATCTGATGCTCTATCCCGCGCACTGGTGGCAATCCTATGGGGTTATCTTCTGGAAACACATCAGTGTACTCCTGCAAAAGAGATACTAGTTCACTAGGATAATCCTGTGTAAGATCAGTGACTGTTAGCAAGGTCTCTTTAAACATAAGTAAAACAATAGAGGATTGAGAGTAAAGAATTCTTTTGATATCTCCCTGTTTGGTATAGAGGCTGTGATGTTTCTGATCAGGCTTCAGGTTGATCTCTTTCTTTTTCTGAAGCTGGAGTTGATCTGCTTGAACTTCTTTAGGTGACAAAGGTACCAGCACTGTCTTCTTTCCATTGAACTCAAAAGAGTGCTTGTTACTGAAACCATCATGAACCACTCGCCTATCAAACTGCCAAGGTCTACCAAGAAGGATATGGCTAGCTTCCATTGGTAAAACATCACACAAGATCTCATCTTCATATCTACCAATGGCTATAGGGATCAGCACTTGATTGGAGACTCTCATCTCACCTTCTTCATTGAGCCATTGCAGCCGGTAAGGTCTAGGATGTTTCTGAACTTTCAAACCCAATTTCTTCACCATGGTCTCACTAGCTACATTGACACAGCTCCCACCATCAATAATAAGGCTGCACACCTTACCCTGAACCATACACCTAGTGTAGAAGAGGTTCTCACGCTGCTCAGTCTCTTCAGCCTTAGTTTGCAAGTTCAAAAGTCTTCTTGTCACCAACAATCTTCCTTTCACTGGTTCTACTTCACTACCTTCATCAGACCTGTCTTGATCAGACCCGGAGTGCTCTTCTTCTGATTCATACTCTCCATTCTCAAGTAGAATCATCACTTTCTTGTTGGTGCACTCATTGGCATAGTGTCCTCTGCCTTGACACTTGAAACACTTCACATCTCTAGTTCTAGAGCTTGTAGCTTCCGCCTTGCTTTTCTCTTTGCTGTATGGGATGCTAGACTTGGGTTCTTCTTTCTGCTGAGGCTTGCTATCTCTCATATGGGATGGTTTCTCTTCTTTAGTGTACTGATACTTGCTGGACCCATAGTTGCCTCGTGAGTGATGCTTCCTCTTAATCTGTTGCTCCACCAGGATAGCTTTGTGCAACATCTCTTCTATCTCAATGTAGTGTTGCATCTCCACACTATCTTGAATCTCGCGGTTAAGTCCTCCAAGAAATCGGGCCATAGAAGCTTCTCTATCCTCAGATATACCAGCTCTCAACATCAGCAACTCCATCTCCTGGTAGTACTCTTCCACAGTCTTGGATCCTTGTGTAAGTTTCCTCAATTTCTGATGAAGATCCCTGTGGTAGTGGTTAGGCACAAACCTTTTGCGCATAAGAGACTTCATTTCTTGCCAAGTCTCAACTGGATATTCTTGATTTATCCTCCTAGTAGTCACCAGTTGATCCCACCAACTCAGAGCATAGTCATAGAACTCAGTTGCAGCAAATTGAATCCTCTGAATATTGGAGTAGTGCTTGCAGTTGAATACAATCTCGATCTTCTTCTCCCATTCAAGATACGCATCAGGGTCCACTTTGCCATGGAAGGGAGGGATCTTAAGCTTCAAACCAGAAAGCTCATCACGGTAAGGTCTTCTTTCATCATGATCACGACGAGTTCTCCTTCTACTACCTCGTGATGCTGAGGAAGAACCACTCTTCTCACTTCGGTGGCGCTCATAGTAGTTATCAGTCTCTTGTGAACCACCATGCTCTTGCGGAGTATGAGTGTGACGGTTCCTCCTGCTCTCATTACTGTGACCTTGACCAGTAGCTTGTCTAATCTCCCTTCTGATCTCTTCCATGTTGTGTTTCATCATTTCATTCATGCTCTCCAACATAGTCTTATTAAGCTGAGCAGTCATAGCTTCCATCAACATCTTGTTTCTTCTCATCACTTCTGCTTCTTCCTCACTCTCGTTACCCATTGGTACCTGAGATCAAAACAACAAAACTCAGCCAGTAAGGGAATTCAAGGAAGAAACCAAATAAGGAAACAAAATCAAAGATAGACTAGGCGGCAAAAAGATTTTAATCAGGATTTGAAATTCTTTGTAACTTAGACAGCAAGAATGCCAAGAGTTACTCACTATCAATCGATCAAAACACCCAAGACTATCAGATTTCAACGACACAAGAGAAGATCTATCAGTTTCAAACAGATTAAACAACAGATCGGAAGTTAAAAGAGTAGAAACAACAGATCTAACACAATCACAATAAGAGATGATCAAATCTCTAACAGATCTAAAATAGAAACTTTTAACTCTAGCAATTTCGAAACTCAAAACAATAGATCTAGCAATACTGAACTGAAAGGAAATCAAATCGACAGAAACAATAAAGTGAAACTCAGATCTATCAATGGCTATGATCACCAAGAACAGATCGAGTGAAAGCTTTGAAGAAAACGAGCACTTCCCTATCCAGATTTGCTCTGATACCACATAATACACTCCTAGGATACTTCTCTGGATGAAAATAGGATAGATCCTTGCAAGTAGAGAATCAGTGACTCAATCTCCTTCAAGGGGGTGGATCGAATGGTGACACAAGAGGGATGATTGAACTCTTGATACTCCTAAGTGATGATCTCGGATATGACACACCTTGATAATCACTCTTATGGGTTTTGTTAGATATGACTCACTAACAAAGACTCAAGAACACTCAGACTACAAGGAACTCGCAGCCGTCAAGAGAGAACAAGAGTTTAGAATAAAGATTGGATAACTTCATTAGGGTTGCGAGACACCTATATATAGAGAGAGTAAGGAACATACTCCTTAGTCTCGAAATGTATCAAATAACAAAACCATAGTCTAAATAAAAACATAGGATAAATTAATAAGACATAGTCTTGAACCGAGATCATCAAGTGAGTGATATGGAAGCAACATATGGCCTCGTTAAAAACCTATCTTTGGAAAACCCAGTGGGACAAAACCAAAGATAGGGAAAAAGAGCACACATATGTTACTTGCTCACTTGATGTCTATCTTGGAGCTGAGATGGCTTGAATGGTAGTAAGTGCATCTTGGTTGATCAAGCTTCTTCCAAAACTTTCTTCTTGCTTCATGGATGTCTTAAGTAAGCCTCCAATGGCTTCTTTGAGTTGCTTGCTTCTGGCTCGAGTCATGGGACCCTTAGGCATGGTGAGAGCATCTTCATCTGCTGGTTCCTCCATGATCTCCTTATCTTCTTTGCTTGACTGGTCCATGATCATATCATGATGTAATGTAACAATATTTTTTTTCCAAAAACGAATATGTCCTTTCACAATAGCGAAACGCGAATGTCAGATTATTAAATAATGAAATATCTTGTTTTTCATGTTATTATATCATTTTAAAATATTATCTAAATAATAAATAAGAACATTAAAATTTTAAAAGACTATTTCATAAATAAAAAAAGTTCAACTCCAAAATGGAGTAATGTGTAAGATTACTCCATAAATGGAGTAACCCTAGCTATTACTCCGTTTTGGAGTAGAAAATAGAGTATTCCATATTCTACTCCATTTATAGAGTAAATGAAGTGAAAAATGGAGTGATGAACAAAAAATAAAAGCATTACTCCATAAATGGAGTAATGCTTTTATTTTTTGTTCAATACTCCATTTTCCACTTCATTTACTCTATAAATAGAGTAAAATATGGAGTGGGGATAGAGATGTTCTAATACTACGAACTAAACTATATTCCTAACAAAATTCTTTAATTTCTTTTATAAAATTAGTATAAAATACTATACCACTTTAAGTTGTGTTTAAGATTTTGCACAAATATTAAGAAAACACATTTTCTATAGATTTTGTCTTGGTTATTTAAAACATTAAATAAAACTAATTCAACTAATAAAAATAGTATTCTGTAATTGGTCACAAATTTTAAATACCATTAAATTTTGTCTAGAATAATGAGAATATCACTTATTATGAAACAAAATAAAAATCCTTAAACATCACTTATAGTGATACGGAATGAATATATAATAAAAAGTTAGTAAAAAAGTTCAATCTCTAATTACAGTTTCCCAATTAAAACTCAGATTTTTCACAGGAAATAAAAATGGAATACATTAATTGTAATAAATTGTTTAAGAATGTGCAAGTTAATAATTGCATATATTCTTTTATAAATAATCAATTATTTTCTTAATACATACAGAGTGAATGCTTTGACATGTAGACATCTCATTGGCTGGGTCCAAGAATCATGTGACTGTACACACATCGCCACGTGGTGAGATCTGGAGGGGGATTACAAGCAATGTCGAACCTGGTCTTCGAGTGAATGAGCCCGCCGGTTAAAAAAACAACGCGTAATACCGGTTCAGCCGGTGAAAAGGTCACTCAGTATATAGCTAGTCCTAAAGAAAGAAAAGGGTTTAAGCCAAAAAAAACGTGGGTCGTCCCGTCTTTCTTAAGGGTTTTTGGTTTTTAGGCGTTTCGGAGAGATAGAAGAGAGAGAAAAGAAAGAGAGATTGAGAGTTTGCTTGTGGTGAGAGGAGATCGCCATCGTGTGGGTAGCGTTTCAGACAAGTAAAAAAAATAAAAAAAAATAAAAAGAGTTTCCGTCACTTTCTCGGGAAAACGCATGTGTTAAGAAGACGAAGGGGGTTTTGGTGTGAGTCCCCTCTCTCCCGTCCTTTCTCTCCTTCGCGTTTCTCTCTCTTTTTCATTTCCGATCTTGCAATTGCCGGGTTTATTCGCCGGAATATTCTCCTTAATTTCTTTAATTCTAAAAACCTGAAAGCTCAGGGTTCTAAAGGTGGGAAGATTTAGAGTTTTCCGTCCTTTTTTACCTCCCTTGAATCTGTCGTTTTCTTGGAAAATTTCTTGAAATTCTTTTCTTTTTTTCCGACCTGAGATTTTCTGGGTTAAATTTTCCTGGAAAATTTTGTGGATCTGTGAACCCGATCTGAGATTTAGAACCCGTGATCTATTATTGGCCCTTTGATCCTGAGATCCATGTTTTTTTCTCAATCATTTTGTTAGGGTTTAGGGTTTTCCTGACGGTTTCGGATCTTAAGAGTTGATTAGGGTTTTAGAGTGGTTTAACCTATTTTCACGGATTTGACCCAAAAGCTTTCAGACAAAACCCCCCCTTTTGTTTTGTACTTTTTTTTCTCTTAACCGCAATTTTTTTGTGTTATCGTTTAATCTCTATACTCTCTTTATCTCGTTTTGTTGATCACCATGGCTCTCTTTTTTTTTTTTATACAGGTCTTGAAATATTCGTTGGTTGGTGTAGTGCTAAACCCATTGAAACACTAAAGCATACTCCTGTGTTATGCATTCTGAGAAATGGTGTCGCATAAGTGTGTAGAAGAGTTCTCTTTACAGTTCCCTGCCAATGCTCGAGCCCCCAGATCCGCTAGGGTAATAACAGCCTTACCCCTCCCATTCACTTCTTTTTTGTTTGGTTTTGACTTCTTTCTGTTTTTGGCCCAGAAGAGGCGCAGCTTCAAGGAGGAGGAGATAAGTGAAAATGATAGAACGTGTGCGATTGATCTACTGGCCACCGTAGCTGAAAACTTGCTGTCCGAGAGTGAAGGAGATCATTGTCTCGTGACACAAATCCACAGCGTGAAGGAGGAGTTCCCTGTGGAAGAAAAGCCTGCTACTTTACCCGATGTTGGTCCTTATCAGGGTTCAATGAGCCCTTGTGGATTCAGTTCTGTGATTAATGGCAAAGTAGAGATTGAGGCTGAGGGTTTTAGCAACTCTGGTGCTGTAGTTCTGGATGCGAGACCTAATGGTGTAGGTAGTTTAGGTGGTGGTAGTATTACTAGTAGAACCAAAGTGCCTTCAATGGGGGCTGCTGCTGCTTCCCGTGGTGCTTTGGATGATGTAAATATGTTTAGTAGAGATGATGATGAAAACTTTTCTGGGTATATATGCCCTCGTGTTACCAAAAAGTCACCTAGATCTGTGCCGCGTGTTGGAGACAGAAGAATCAGGAAGATATTGGCTTCTAGACACTGGAAAGGAGGTTCAAGACATTCAGGTAGTAGTAACCCACTCGCCTAAAGGATTCTTGTCTAGGTTTCAAATCTTAATTACTTGCATTTTTTGGTGGGTGTTGCAGAAGCAAAATCATGGAGAAGTTATTACTTGCACCATCAGAGGAGCTATCCTATCAAGAAAAGGAAATACTTTGAACACATTTCTGATTCTGTGTCTGATGATTATCGTCTGCGCTCTAAGATGCAAAGAGGTATCTTTTGTTCTAATCCCTCTGTCCATATCTTGTAGCTTTTTTATTTAATGTAGTAAGATGGAGTTTATGTTTTGCAGGCAGCAGAACTGTTACTACTATGAAAGGTCCAGGTGCATCCTTTGTCTCAAGCGACTCTCATGGTACCAAAAGAGTCTCTACTTATTTGTGAGAATGAAGACACTCTTACACTAACACTACAATGTATTTTGCTTTATTTTTTCTCAGTGAGACTGCGAATCAAGTCATTCAGGGTGCCTGAGCTATTTGTAGAGATTCCAGAAACCGCTACTGTTGGCTCCTTGAAGGTAACATCATTAACCAAGGTCTTTGATTTCTCCTTCCTTCTTATCATTTCTGTTGTAACTCACTTGTTATGTTGTGATGGGTCTTTAGAGAATGGTGATGGAAGCAGTGAGCACTTTATTGAGTGATGGACACAGAGTTGGTCTGATGGTTCAAGGGAAGAAAGTCAGAGATGATAACAAAACACTTCATCAGACTGGGATCTCTCAGGATAACACCCACTTGGACTCTCTTGATTTCAGCCTTGAACCCAGCTCAGAAGCGCCTCATCTGTTATCTAGGTTCACACTTCTATTCACAAACTTAACATTTAAAAAATACTCAAAAACAAAGTTTTGGCGTCTTATGTTCTTTGTTTTGCTACTTTCTAGTAACCCGTTGGGACATGTCTGCGAGGAACTGCCTATATGCCATGCTTCTGACATGGACACCGTGTTCAAATCTGAGCATGATTTAGCACTGTACCCATCTCACTCGTTTGACAAGGAAACCGCAACAGATGTTTCCAAAGCTCTGGTTCCTGCTGCTGCCGCGCTCACCGAACTGTCTCCTCAACCGCCTCGTCATAAATCTAAGCAGCAGCAGCAGCAGCAGCAGACTGCACAGCGAAGAATGCGTCGACCTTTCTCTGTTACTGAAGTAGAAGCACTTGTTCAAGCTGTTGAGAAACTCGGTACTGGAAGGTATAAAAACAGATTAATTTGTTAATATTTGTGGGTTAGTGAAGTAGAAGAGAGATGATACCATTTTTTTTTGGGGTGAAATCCGCAGGTGGAGAGATGTTAAGCATAGTGCTTTCGAAGATGCAGACCACCGCACTTACGTTGATCTCAAGGTATGTCACTTGTTTTTGACATCCGCATGATTAGACACGAGGCCAAACATGATTGGTTTTATTTGAGCAGGACAAGTGGAAAACGCTGGTCCATACAGCTAAGATATCGCCACAGCAGAGGAGAGGAGAGCCAGTGCCGCAGGAACTTCTAAACCGTGTCCTGAACGCTCACGGCTACTGGTCACAGCAACACATGGAGACAACACTGGCTCTGCCTAAACCAGAGTCTGTGCTGCTTCTCTAATCAAATGTGCTTTGCAGATCCTCTCTCTCTCTCTATCTATCTCTCTCCCCTTTGTGTATTGTTGTAAGATTCTGACGACATAGATGCACAAATTTAGTATCTGACTTGTCTCTTTGGTTTTTATTTCTTTTCTTTTTTTAACTTTCTCAATGTAAAGTTTTAATTGGAATAAGGTGGATGTTCCTGACCAATTTAGGGCTTTTTTTTTTGTTTTGTACATGGTCTGTTTACATTCTCAGTTTCTTTCTAAGACTTCTTTTAACTCTCATATTATTCTTTGTTCAAACGACTAGTCATAGGTATAGACAAGAATGTAAAATAAGTAAATCTTTCCATAATTACGGGATTAAAATACTACTAAACATTTTGATAATGATGTTAAAGCTTCAATGGTATGATGCAAATAATGCTATACTGATTTTTTTTTTTTGTCAACCATATAAAATTTCATTTCAAACTAAATGGGTTTCATACAAGCTAGCCTTAACGGCTAACCTTAGTGAACCTTAACTTCAAAGAAGCTGAAGCTTTGCACTCGTGATCGGGCGTCTTTAGCAAGACAATCCGCACGGACATTTGCAGAGCGAGAGATAAATTTAAAAGAAACAGCAGTAAAGATAGCAGACATAGCTCCAATTTCATCCAAAACAGAGTCGAGTGCTGGCCAAGGTTTCTTCTGCTGGAGAACGTGCACCAGCTGCTGGCAGTCCGACTCGAAGATCACCTTTGTTATGCCGCGTTTATGAACTTCCTTCATTGCCCAGCACAGTCCTTCCGCCTCTGCGTGTAGTGGGGATTCGACTTGTGATCCTTTGCTCTGTCCTCTCAGAATTTCACTTTCCTGTTCCAGCACTATGAGACCCATCCCAATTCCATCACACATCTCCACCCAGGAAGCATCAACTTGACACCTCCAGTGGCTCGACGTAGTATCCTCGATAGTAGGCGCCGCTTCCTGGAGGTTCTCTTATGCGGAGAATATTGTATCGGTTATTTGTGCCATTTTCCAGGCTTCAGCTTCTTGACAGGCGAGTTGCAGGGTTTCTATGGGAGGAGTATCTTTATTGTTGAAGCATTTGTTGTTCCTTGCCTTCCACTGGTACCACATGATCCATGAGAACACCCTCGAGACAACTCCAAGTTGATTTGAATCTTTTGAGAATTTCAGCAGGGTCTCGATGTTGACATAGAGGGAAGAACACGGGAAACACCCCAGAGAAGTCGGGATATCAGATAGGGCCCAACATTGCACTGCCGGAGGACATTCAAATAAAATATGGTTCACAGTCTCTGTTTCGGCTCCACACCTTTGACAAGTACTATCCGTTCCACAGTGTCGTTCTTTCAACTTACTTGCCGAAGCTATATATCCAGATAAATATTGCCATAAAAAGTGTTTGATTTTCCTAGACGTCTTAAGCTTCCACACTTCTTTCTTTAAGCTATTAAAACTCGGCTCCATCACTTCCCTGGGCATAGAGTTCCTTCTCTGTTCCACTGCCACTTTATATCATGTTCTCACTGAATAGCTACCTGACTTGGAATGTTTCCAGATGTAGCTATCTCTACGACCCGTCCGACTGATCCTCATCGCAAGGATACGAGGCACGTCTTCTGCTGCCACTAGTTCGTTGACAAACTTTTCTATCCACGTTTTCGTCTCAAAGTCTATAAGGTGGTGGACCTTCAAGTCAGGGTCAAAAGCCTGGATCCTGGGTTTCGCTGGTCTGGCAGGCTCTGTCTGTATCCAGACATCTTCAAACACTTTCGTTTCTGCTCCATTGCCAATTGATCTTTTGATTGATTTATCAAGTATGTGCCGAGATGCCATTAAGCTGCTCCAGCCATAGGAGGGGTTATTAGTTTTGCCTGTGATCATAGGTTGGAGTGTAGATAGTATCGTCCTTTCAGTACCCGAGCTAGAAGGGAGTCCGGGAAAATAAGGAGCCGCCATACTTGTTTTGCTAGGAGTGCTAGATTAAAATCATTGAAATCTCTAAAGCCAAGGCCTCCTTTTTCTACTGGAACACATATCTTATCCCAAGCCACCCAATGAAGTCCTTTATTGTTATTACTCGTACTCCACCAGTAATGCGCCACTGCGGCGGAAAGCTTTTTACAAGTATCTTGAGGCAATTTATTGCAGGACATAACATACGTCGGTACCGCTTGGGCAACTGATTTAATTTGAATTTCCCGGCCCCCTTTTGAGAGGAGTTTTGCAGACCAGGAGTTTATCCTGCTATTTAGTCTCTCTTGCACAAACGAGAAAACTTGTTTCTTCGAGCCACAAATCTTTTCGGGCATACCCAAGTACATTCCCATACCACCTTCTCTTGTAATGCCAAGTGATCTTTTCAGATCAGTTTTTGTGGACGCTATGACCTTAGAACCGAACAGAACTGAAGATTTTAATTTATTCAGTTGTTGTCCTGAGGCTTTCCCACAGACGTCAATGATTCGAACCAGTTCCTCGCATTGCGATTGCTCTGCTTTGCAAAACAAAAGGCTGTCATCGGCAAAAAGAAGATGAGAGATTGGTGGGCTACCCTTGGCGATCTTGATTCCAGTAATGGCTTTTGCGGTCTCAGCCTGGTTGATGTGCGAGATCAAGACTTCAGTGCATAGGATGAACAAGAAGGGGGATAGAGGGTCTCCTTGCCGTAATCCTCGCGTAGGCACTATATGACCTTTCGCTTCTCCATTTATCAGCACTTGGTACGAGACAGATGAAATACATTTCATGATCAGAGCCACCCATCGAGCATCAAATCCAAATTTCAGCAGTAAGGCCTCCATAAAGCTCCATTCCACTCTGTCGTACGCCTTGCTCATATCAGTTTTGATCGCTACAAATTTACTCTTACAGCTCTGGTTTGTTCTTAGGGCGTGGAACATCTCTTGAGCTATAAGAATATTATTTGTGATCAAACGTTCCGCCACAAATGCCGATTGTGTCTCTGAGATTATCCTAGGAAGGATGCGTTTCAACCTAGTCGATAGAATCTTCGAGATAATCTTATAGCCGACGTTGCAGAGGCTGATCGGTCTGAATTCCGTCATCGAATCAGGTCTGTCTGTTTTCGGAATTAAGCACAAATTTGTCTGATTGAGCCTATTGTCGAAGTCTCCGGTTTCGACAGTCAAAAATTATCCAATTATTTGGATTTGAATGTCATTTATTAGAATAAATTTATTAGTTAGGGCTATACGGATTCGATCCGTCAAAATGGCATAACTATCTCTTTCTCTTTACTAGGAGCTGCTTGACGCATGTTGAAGATAGTTGTTATAAAATTGATAGAACCTAAAATGGATGAAACACCAGATAGATGAAGACTAAAAATTGCTAAATCAACTGCTCCTCCAAAGGAATTGACGGGGGCCCGCACAAGCGGTGGAGCATGTGGTTTAATTCGATGCAAAGCGAAGAACCTTATCAGGGCTTGACATGCCGCGAATCCTCTTGAAAGAGAGGGGTGCCTTCGGGAACGCGGACACAGGAAAGCTCTGACCATCTCGCACACATCCTTGCCTATGTTACTCCAGATCCGTTGGTAGAAGAGGCTAGTCATACCGTCCGGTCCCGGAGCTTTTTCCGGGTTTATAGCAAAGGTTGCTTCTCTGATCTCCTCATCTAGAGGGATTTTTAATAAACACTGGTTCATGTCCTCATTAACTGACGCGGTAATATACCGGATAGTATCCTCTATCGTATCTGGGTTAGAAGAGGTGAAAAGTTCCTGGAAGTATCCCGACACCACTGCCTCTATTTCTTCTTCGGTGTGTACCCATTCACCCATAGAGTTCTTGAGTCTAGTGATCATGTTGCGTGCTCGACGTTGCTTGGTTTTAGCGTGGAAGTACCTCGTGTTCCGATCTCCTCCTCGGAGCCAGAGGATTCGACTCTTCTGTCTCCAATAAAGCTCCTCTTCCCTATAAGCAGCACATAATTTAAACTTTATTTCAAGCTCAGCTTCAGTGGAGAGGAGCTCGTCATTTTGTGCACTGTCAAACTGTTTCTTTAACTTCTCAATAAGCACTGCATTGTTGGTCGGGTTCCTTCGTTTCCACCTTGAGATCGACTGTCTCGTTTTGCTGATTTTGTCAAACAGTTCCATCGTTGGGTCCGCTCGTAGCCTCTCCCATTCCTCCCGAATTGTATAAGTGAAACCCTCCTTACTTAGCCAGTTCCGAGTAAATTTGAAATTTCTTTTGTTTTGACATTCCTGAGCCTGAAATCTTGCCAAGATCGGTCGATGGTCGGAACCCCATCGTAGCAAATACTCCACAAAAGTGTGGGAAAAGAGATTATGCCAGTCTTCGTTTCCAGCTGCTCTGTCTAGGCGGCATTGGACTCTTCCTGCTCGTGTTCTTCCTGCCCATGATAGAGAGTTTCCCACCGATGGGAATTCAATCATCCCATATCCTGCCAGCATATTTTTAAAAGGTAGAAATGAGGAGTCCGACCGCTTCTTGCCTCTTTTCTTTTCCAAGTTACTAGTGATCTCATTAAATACGAAGCAGCCTCTCCCAGACATTATCTTGGTATTCAATCACCGGATCACCGTACACGAAGGTAATAAAAACCTTGTGTCCTTCCATCTGTGCCTCTACGTCAATCATACAGTTATTAGAGAAATTAACGACCACATTAGAAGCATCCATATAAAACAAAGCCAGTCCACCGCTGCGCCCAATTAGGTCTACGGTGAACAAATGATCATAACCAAACTCAAACATAAAGTCTTGCAAAAAATAAAAATTATTTTTTATTTCAGAAAGAAAAAGAAAAGTAGGATGAAAGCAGCGATGCAACTCCTGTAAGTGTTGCTTTGTCAAGTAGGCTCCGGCCCCTTGACAGTTCCATGCGATTGCACTCATATACGCTTACTAGGTGGTTTCTGGGACACCACCGAACCTGGGAGAGACACTTGTTTTCCACCTTTCAAAGCGGAAGGGTACACCTCATATCGAGGGAGTTGCTTCATTGTTTGACTGGTACTTATGAGTGGCCGAGCTGGATTCATTGCCTTACTCTTTGGAGACATACGTCCCCTAGCATCCAGTTTCCTAGACGCAGCAGTACCTTTTGTATCAGGGCTTTGTGGCGTTACCGTCTTACCTCCTTTCCCATGAACTTTGAGTAGGCATTTCTGAGGTTTTTGGCGACTCTGGTCTTCCTTAGGTGGATTAATTGGAGATTTGTCCTCCTTGTTCGGCCTAACAGCTGTCTCTTGGGCTCTAGGGATCTCTTTCCTCCCAAGCTGAGCAATGGCTTCAATCTGTTCATAACCAGAGTGTGGTTCCTCCCCCTGCGTCTCAGGCACCACTATATCATCCAAAAGATCATCCTCATCGATCATCTCTTCTGTCATTCCGAGATCATTGTAATAATCTACCATCTTATTAAATTCTCCCTCCTCCATTGATTTATTGTCGTCTTCTTCATCGTCATTTCTTGTTTCACACGTCTTCTCAATCTATTTTGCCTTAGTCGCCTCAGAGTGAGGGATTGTTTCCGTGGGTTTCTCCTTATGCCCTCCCATTGACAGATTTTGCTCCAGCAAATTATGATTGGTTTCTCTGGTTTCTTGGTCTCTGATCACCAGAGGGCCATCCTTTGGGGGCATGATCACAGCTCGAGGTGATACGGCGTCCTCAGTCACCACACCCTTTCCTTTAATCCTTCGTCTTCTCTCCTCCTCTGTCTCTGTTTTTTCACTTCGACCTTGACCACTTCCCAGATTCTGTTCAGAGTGCCGATCAGACCTCACTTCTGTTGATCGTTGCACCGGTCTCCATTCGATTTTATTCCGGGTGTCTTTGCCGCTAGGTTGTTGATATTGTCTCTCCTGCCCTCTCCTGCTCCCTGGCTCGGTACCTCTCAGAGTTTCGCGTACGTCCCATGGTATCAGACACAGTTCGTTGCGAGTCCGGTGGTGAGCCGTTTCTTTTGTAAGAATTTCCAGTCTCAGATCTTCTAGACTGGTCTATCGGACTCTTAGCTCTCCACTCCAGTGGCGAGTTCTGTCTCTCTGCTCTGTATATTGGATATTCACGCCTATTCTGATAGGGATGGTATCTCTCCCGATCTCGGGGATAGTTTCCATTGCTTCCATTATCAAGTCTTTTCCACACATTCTTGGAGAGGATATCGCGTTTTTCAGAGATTGAATGTCGAAGGTCTTGGTTCGCCTTAGAGAAATCACTCCTTGACATCCTAGTTTGATACCGCAAGTCACTCTCCTTTTGGGTAATAGGTCGGCTTCTCTCATGTCTTGGAGATAGAGACCTCCCCTCCTTACGCAGATGTGGTAGCGAGAAAGCTTCTCTATTTGCGATCTCTTCTTTCTCCTTTGCCTCCAGCCTGGTAATTCTATTGCGTTCTCGTTGATCATCATTCAGCTCAGGGCATGTACCTTCTTCATGTGAGATTCTTTTACATGTGAAGCAGTAGCGGTGAAGGTCTTCATATTTTAGAGTCACCGAAACCACATCTCCATTACTAAAGCCAATTTTTCGTTCCACGTGGATAGGTTCATCTCCATTGATAGACACCCGCAGGCATTTTCTATCGACGTCCACCTTATCTGCACTACCAACAGCTTTCCCAATGCTCCAATAGGTTTCCTCCTTGTTATAGTGGCTTGGAATTCCTTCCACTTCAACCCAAAAAGTCATGTTGTTTGGGAAATCCTCTTTGATTGTTGGGATCCATCTCTCAAGGGAGAAGCTCCACTTGTTAAAGTGGCATGGTCGTTTAAGTAAGACTTTTTGGAGGTCCTCTTCTTTGTCAAAGTCCAGTTGGAACTTATTGTTCCCAAGATTGGTTCCTCTGACTCTTTCCTCAACGTCCCAGATTCGACGTCTAGGCATGTGCTTCAAGAAAGCATCAACACTTCTACCATCTTTATGAAACATACGCCCAACAAAGGTGAGTTTGAACTTTTCAATAAGATCAGAGTTGTCAAAAGCCGGAACCTTTATGATATCTGCTTCGTTTTGGGTTCGATCTCTCGCAGATCGAGAGGAGTCACCTCTGTATTTGTGATCCTTATACTGTGACATCTCAAAATCGCACCGGTAACACCCTATTGGAGGGGAAAATTCGTAGCGTGTCAAATCTGATGTTAAACTTAGGTTCCGTGTTGAGTACGCTTACGACAGAACTTATTCGAAAACCTAGATTGTTAGGTATGAGAACTCTGTAAAGGATATGATTTTGGTTCCGAGAGGAGTGTGGTAGTCTCCCTCTCCTTCCCAGCTTTCCGATCGCTCAGTAGCTATCCACGGTGGTGAGATCGGTCAGATCCTGCGCCGTTTTCAAAATCGCCCTAAAATCCTAGCAGAGCGCTGTTTTTTATTTATGTATAAATGTATGGAACCTAGGTGTTTTAATTATTGATGTTGGATCAAATAATGCTATACTGATAAATCTCTCATATACTTAAGAAATGTAATGTTGCTTGATGGCGATAATGCTATACATTTTCGAACCAAAATCGGACCTGCTTAGCTAGTTGAAAATCCGGTTCAGGTTTTAGCAGAAAACCAATGTTACAAACCGGAAAATAGATTCAACGGCCGGTTCTTGAGTCAGAACAAAACCCTCTGAACCACCTGAAGGGTTTCTTCAACTCTACCAAAAACCTAAGCCTCACTCTCTCCGACTCTTTTTTGTCGATCTCCTTCTCCAGCAGCTACAATCCGGCGACATTTCACCCTCCTCGACGAACCTCCTGTTGATGTTTCGGACGAGTATTGGTTCCAGGTGAGACGAAAGGCCTTTCCTTTCGTTATCATATGAAATGTCTATTTCGATTTCAAATTTTCTGATGGGATTTTTAGGGTTTAGCGTATCTTACTAGGGTTTTAGGCTGTGAAGGAAGGGCATTTAAAAAGGGATCAACTTTAATATGTTTTATTTAGTTTCAGAGCTTTAGCATTCCCGCCAAGATCCTTCAACTATCTCCCGCGTTCACCACTCAAGCGTTCATCAGTTCGGATGGAGAATCTCACCTTTTCTTCCGAACCTACCGCGAAGCCGAGAGGTGCTTTGATAGTCGTAGAAGGTCTTGACCGCAGCGGCAAATCAACGCAGTGCGCTAAGCTACGCTCTTTCCTGGAGAGTTCAGGTCATCCGACAGAGCTCTGGAGGTTTCCCGACAGAGAGACAAGTGTCGGTCAGATGATATCCGCCTACTTATCCAACAAGTCTCAGTTAGATGATCGCACCATTCATCTCCTCTTCAGCGCCAACCGTTGGGAAAAGAGGTTCTTCCTCCTCTGTTTTTTTGTTAATCTTTTCCCCTTGGCAGTTAGGTGATGACACGTCACCATTCATTTTTTTTTTGGTGCAGGTCGTTGATGGAGGAGAAGCTTAAGACGGGAACTACGCTTATCGTTGATCGTTATTCTTATTCTGGTGTGGCTTTCTCATCGGCTAAAGGGCTCGGGATGGAGTGGTGCAAGGCGCCGGAAGTCGGGTTGCTGGCGCCGGATTCTGTGGTATACCTTGACATTTCGCCTGAGAGAGCTGCTGAGAGAGGTGGATATGGAGATGAGAGGTACGAGAGAGTTGATTTTCAGAGGAAAGTTGCTGGCTTTTATCAAACTCTACGTGATTCTTCTTGGAAGGTGTGAGAATGGATCAAGACTCTCTTTCTTTCTCTCTTTTGTTTTTTAAACCTTTGAAAAATGTTTTGGTGGTAAATGCAGATTATCGATGCGGGGGAGAGTATGGAGGAAGTAGAGAAGAAGATTCAACAGGTGGTGTTGGATAAAGTTCAAGAGTGTGCTCATGGAAAGTCTCTTTCTCTCCTCTGGTCATCTTGATGATTTTTTAACAGGAAATCCAGTCTTGTAGAATGTTTGTGTTATGGTGTTGATTATACCAAGTTTGTGTGATTTTGAAAGACTACTATTATATCAACGTAATACGTATTTTGCATAACTGATTCCATTGAGGGAGATTATAACACATATCGAATCTTGTAAGAATGCCAATTTACTATTTCAAGGTTGGTCTTTACATTCTGTTTCATCTCAAACCTATAGTGTCTAATTGAAAATATCCTATCTTGTTTACTACAACAATATTCTTAAGAAACATTATGGTTGATCCCAGTTGATAACGGCGGTGGTTAAGCTTATGATTCCTAACAAAAGCTATGAGACTATCCATGAAATCGAAACACGACGAACAAAAATATTGGGTAGATATCTTATTGTGACTCTAAATGGGGAACTCACATGGAGACCCCTCTTTTACCAACCTCTGAGCTCATAAGAGAGTCAAATTCTACTAACCAACTTTTAAGTTCTCTGTATTGGTTCATTGGAGCAACAATGAGGAGCTAATATCAAGACCTACGCCTTCGGAACCAGCCCAAGATCACAGAGAATGTGTATTCCTTAGCAAGCATTTTGTGTAGTTGTATTTTGATATAGTATTTGGGCCGTACAAGCCCATTAACAGGCTCATATGTCATTCATGACGCCTTTTTAATCAATTACTACATTGCATTTAGCGACGTTAAAGAAAGGACAATCATTAAAGGATACTGCAATAGGTTTAACTAAACCCAAGTTGAAGAATAATCCAGTAATTAACAATAGTATCAGTAGATTAAATCATTAATCATGATGTCTCCAAATAAAAGCAACATACAATGTGAGACGAGGTCAGTGACGCGCTCTCGGTGATGAGTTCCCTAGTAAGCTTGGTATCAAAGTTGTGAATGGTTCGTGTCAATCACACGCGTGTGGGTTTTTGCGCTTGAGAGGTTAATGTCTGTGAGATCAGCATATTGATTGATACTACTGGCTATTCTCCCTTCATGGTCAACTCAATCGAATTTTAACATCTAACTAGATATTGACCCGCCCTTGATCAACTCAATCAAATTTTAACATCTAACTAGATATTGACCCGCCCTTAAAAAGGCGGGTATACTTTTTTGTTTAAGTTTAATTTTTATATTTGTGTTTTCTTTGTGATTATATTTGTACTTTGTAATTATATTTGTCTATAAATCTTAATAAAAATACATTTTATTAAATAATAGTAATTTAAAAATTGATTCGGTCTACGTTCGGTTAGGATGGATTGCGGGCCGACCCGGTCCGCTGATCCACCAACCCGCGGGTTTCAATTTTATTTTGATTAAAAAATCTGATCCGCACAACCCACAAACAAATAATTTTGTACTTACTTCGTTTAATTTTGGGGTTATCCGCGGGTTTTATTTTTGAATAAATAATTATTTAATTTAATTATTAAAAAATATAAAAGTATATTTATAATAATTTTTTATATATCATCAATTTTTTTATCTAAATCATAGTTTGTAATCATCATATCTAAATCATAGTTTTATTATCTATGTTTTGGCTTCCTAAACATATTTTAAATGATCCTCTACCACGAACACATCCTTCGTGAACAAAAATAAATGTTTAGATTAAGATTTAGATTTTGATTCGCCTTTCAAAAGGCGGATATATTATTTTTTTTTTAAAAAATTTCTAGAAAAGTTTAATTTATATTTAAGTTTTTAATCATATTTGTAGTTAATCCATTCTATTAATTCAGCATCATGACCAATTGATAAAAAGTTGTATCTTTTAATAATTAAACTTTTATATTTGTGCTTTTTAGTTATATTTGTATTTTATTAGTATAATATTTCTCTTAAATATTTAATAAAAAGTTTTAATCAATACTATTAAAATATAAACATGATCTATTGATATACGCAAAAATATAGCCATCCTTAAAACATGTATATTATTGGCTTTACATTTATATTTGTGTTTTAATCATATTTATATTTTTCTTTGTATAATATTTTTTTTAAATGATTAATAAGAAATTTTAATAATTGTATTTGGTAAATAAAAAATAATTTGTATATTAGTTTTTTCAGTTGTAAATAATATTATATCGATATATATTACGTAGTACTTACGGTTTTCTTTTGTTGTCCGATAATTAAGTTTCATGTGAGAAGAAGTTCAAAGAAACGGGTCCCACCCATTCGTATGAGTCATATAGAAATCAAAGAAAGTTTATGTACGGTTACATTGTTTGGTTTAACCAATCCAGTTCATGGATATTTTATAAACGAAATATTTGTGAGTAAGTTGTAAATGATAAAATTGAGTGGCCGAGATTAATAGGAAAAGGAAAAATAATCTAGTGGTTCCCGATCATTAAGGGTATAAAGTGGTGGTTACTAAATATATATATAGATATAATTATAAAATATATAGTTTAATTTTTTAGTAGATATCATGAAAAATAACTATTGGACACAACATATATCAACTGGTCATACAGAAGAATTAATAGAATAGATTAAGAAAATATATGTTCATACTTCATGGCACATGTAACATCTGTAACTCGAGAACGATAAAACTTTACGGCTGCCTTTCGCGTCTCTCTCCAAATTAGAAAACACAGAGCAGCCTCCTTCATATTGAAACCCTAGCTTCGGCCTGCCATCTGCGGTGGTGCCGGAGGCAAATATTCTTTCCCTTTTCTTATTTTCCCTTTGCTCTTCTTCTCCCCGATCAATCCCAACCGATATACTTGCCTCTCTGAGCCAGTTCGAGCCCTAGCGGAGACGCATTTCAGCTCGACGGTGACGGTTCCCGGCGTTCTTTGGAGAGGCGGTGAGGTTGTCCGCGAGACTGAGGAGAGTTGAGTCGGCGTTTTAGGATCAAAGAACTTGTCAGATCTGGTTTTCCCATCTTCAGACTTCGACAAGTGCTTCACGACGATGGCGCGTGTACCGGTCTGACAACTTCTCTATGACGGATCTAACTCCTAGCGTGGAGCTGAGACAGTTAGAAAAGAGTTTTTACAGTGCGGTGGATGAAGGATTGTACCCTGGTTCTCGGGGACATCACGCTCCAAGACACAAGTCGACGGAGTAGTTAACCGGAGGACTGGTTTTGGTCGGGAAGCGTGGTGGAGCTATACTTCCCTGCGCCGGTGTTTGGTCTGAGGTCATTCCGGTGGTATGAGTTTCGCACCTTCTAAAACCGTGATACGAAGTACTGGTCTTGTCAACCGTTCGTCAAGGTCCATCTTTCAGTCCGGATGCATATGTCTGGTTTTTGGCTAAGGATCGAGGTAGTGGAAGAAGACGGATATGAACTGAGGTTGGAATGCGCCTTTTAGGTGTTGAGTTCCAGTTCGCGTTCGCTACCAAAGCTCGATCTCTCATTTCGGATGGGTCTGTCCGGTTTTTGGCTGAGGATCAGGATGTTGAAAGCAGGTGATACAAAACTATTCAGGGAACGCGCCTAATGGTGGAGATGTTGTCTGGTCAAGTTTATCACGCCGATCTTAAGGGACCAACAGCCTGGGATAATCTGTAATCTCGGTTTTAGGCTTGTCTCATTATGTTAGTAGATGTGTCTGTATCATGAGGTTTAATTAGGTGGTTAAGAGACGGTTCCTCTCGGGTCATGGGAAGAACTCGTCTCATTGTGGTGAAAAATACACCGATGAATTAGATTGGGTAGTCTAGGATCCAAACCAGTTTCGACTCTAGTGTTCCTTAGGCGATACTAGATCTCGTCGGTTGTATGTTGAGTTTAAAATCTCTTGAGGTTGTAATCATGTATTCACATTTGGTTAATGAAAAGTTGATGTTGAATTAAAAAAAAAAACGATAAAAATTTACTTTTTTTTTCATAACGCCAAGTTAAACTTCTTTTTTTTTTGCTTGAGAATTTTATATAGCCGCCAACAAAAGGTTCATGTTTTTTCTACAAAAACATTTTTTACCTTTTTAATATGATTTTCGTATTAAAAATTAATTTAATAATTTTTTATTTTATTTTAAGTTAAAAGTTGGGAGATAAGTTGAATCTGGACAAACAAGTCCCAATCATCTTTAATACTTTATCTTTCCCTCTACCTTTTCTTTCACATGACTAACTGTATACGTCGTTCAAGAAGAAAAGAAAAAAAAGACTAAGGGGGTATATTCAATCTGAAATTTGAAGTGATTTGGTTTTTAATGAGTTTTTAGATGATTGTAGGAGAATTAGAGAATTTGGTGTGATTTTTGTTAAAACACTCTAAAATCTCATCTAAAACAGTGGGATTTGTATTTTTATTTTTATAACTAAGGAACTCTCTTCAAACACTCTAGAAACATTTAAAACACTCTAAAATCTCTAACTTAAATTTTTTCAATAACACTGGATTTTAGAGTGTTTTATAAAATGTCAAGTTCAATAACACTGGATTTTAAAGTATTTTTTAAAAACCACATTTGAATAACAGTGGATTTGTCATTTTAATATAAATCACTTCAAACCCTTAGTTGAATACACCCCCCTAACTGTATACAGAAAATTATGTGCCAATTAGATTATTAATCATTAATCATCTTCTCTATAGTTTAAAAACTAATTATATACTCCCTATGTTTCCAATTATAAGATTTTTTGGATGTTTCACACAAATTAAGAAATAATGAATACACACATTTTAATCAGTTGTGTTTAATGTTTTACTCAAAATATTATTTTTAATTGTTGTAATTAAACCAATTTCCACTTAGCAACATTCAAACCTCCTCCTTAACAATTCACATTTGTAGAAAAGTAAAGTTGTCTTTACCCAAAAACTTGTATTTAAATAAATCATTGTAAAAGTAATTGTAAATTATTTAATTTATGTTTCTAAAAAAATATTAATGTACAAAATTCTTTTTTGTGGAACAAGATTAAATCCTAGAAAATCTTTTTTTGTGGAACAAGATTTAGGAACGGAAGTAGTATATGTCAGGGCTCAGGACCGTATTAAGGAACCTAATCGCATCGTCTTTTGAATTTTGACTATTCAAGGAATATAGACAGGGTCAAAGATATGAAAGGATATTGTGAATGATTAATTAATAATGTCAGGGTTGGTATCCACGATCGCTTCACCCAAAATATTTGTCCAATTCCTTGGACATCAAGATTTTATCTTTATGGTTTTTATATAATGTAACGTTAAAAGAATGATCGAAAACATCAACGTTCATTTAATTGCCAAGCACTAACCGATGTACTTACACCATCTAGCGCTTAAGCTGCTTAAACGATTTGCCTAAGATTCGAAGTGCCGTTTAGTTTTACACTTTCCAATTCTGTTTTGCTATATATACACACATATTTAAATATTGTATGTTTATATGAAGTTGAAATAAATATACACTAAAGTTTAAACAAAACAAAATAAGGACACCAGTTTCTCTTTCTTAAACATTCTTCCTGTAAATATTTGAAGAAAAATCTGATTGGAGGCTTTTTTTAACAAAAAAAAAAGATTAAAACAAAATAAGAGCGTCTAAGCTAGCTAGACATATGTTCAACCCAAAAATGGCTGAGTTTTTGTTTGCCAATTTTTATTTTCATGCATATGGTTAAAGTTAAGGATTTAAAAACACTATAGGAAACAAGAATCTATAGAGGAATTTGTAGTTGTTAGAAACTACATTAATATTTGAGTATTTAATTAATTAAAAGGTTTGAACGAGAAAACAATTATTAAAAGGTAGTAATTGACTTTAATTTGGGACCAAGCAAAGCAAAGTGGAAATGATCAAAGGAATAAGATAACAAGCTAAAAAAAAAGAACAAAACTCTAATAGTAGTAGTTAAGTAGTTGCAGATAGATCCGACACAAATTAAACTTAACACCATAGTGTTTTGGTAATAACTTGATCCACCTTTTGTGGCGGCTGGTGTTTCCTCGAAAGTTCCATTTTTTTCCTGTAAAATGTGTTAGTAAAAGAAAAAAAAAAACATAACCCCTCAAATATAAAGGATCTCTCTCTCTCTCAAGTCAAGCTCTCAACTGTGTTCACAAGAACTTTCCCCACCGCTTTCCTCTCTTCGTTGAAAAGTCTTTTCTTCGCCTTTCAAACTCTTTTCTTCTTCATGGACGCTATCCTCCAAGTTTCTGTTGATGGCTTCAGATTCGAAAACGGATCTGGATCCGGATCTTGCTGCAAACCAAGAAACAATCTCGAGACTCAGAACCAGTCTTCACCACCGACAGATTCTCCATCTCCACCGTCGATATGTCAGGACAACGCTCCTGTTCTCAAGTACATCAATGACATGTTGATGGACGAAGAAGACTTCGTTGAGGACAATTTAGCCTTGCAAGCTGCTGAGAGATCCCTCCACGAGTTACTCCACCAACCATCATCATCATCTTCCGAGTCTGATGATCACAGCACAACAACA
This sequence comes from Raphanus sativus, assembly GCF_000801105.2. Classification (NCBI taxonomy): domain Eukaryota; kingdom Viridiplantae; phylum Streptophyta; class Magnoliopsida; order Brassicales; family Brassicaceae; genus Raphanus; species Raphanus sativus. Next base: position 5,829,955 of record NC_079519.1, on the reverse strand, counting down.
ACAACAACGACTTTAACAGATTCAGGAGAATCTCATAGAAAGTACCGCCATCGAAACGACGACGGAGATGATGATGTCGAGAACGGTAGGAGAAACAAACAACCTGCAATCTTCGTCTCTGAGATGGAAGAGCTAGCAGCAAAGCTCGAGCACGTGTTGTTGATATGCAAATCGAACCAAGAAGACAACTCTTCTTCTTCAACAACAACAACAACAACAAACAGAGCGAAAGGCGGCTCCTCATCAAACAAATCCAAGACTCTTAAACAACCCAAAGCCGTTGTAGATCTCCGTAGCCTCTTGACTCAATGCGCACAAGCCGTAGCGAGCTTTGACCACAGAAGAGCCACGGAGAAACTCAAGGAGATAAGATCAAACTCTTCAAGCAGCGGAGACGGGATCCAAAGACTAGCTTTCTACTTCGCAGAGGCTCTCGAAGCACGCATCACAGGCATCATCTCACCCCCGCTCTGCACTGCCTTCCCTTCGAGCACGACCTCCATGGTCGACATCCTCAAGGCTTACAAGCTCTTCGTCCACGTCTGTCCCATCTACGTAGCCGACTACTTCGCTGCAAACAAATCAATCTACGAGCTCGCCTTGAACTCAACTAAGCTACACATCATCGACTTTGGTGTCCTCTACGGCTTTCAATGGCCTTGTCTGTTACTAGCCTTGTCTAAACGTCCCGGAGGACCACCGATGCTACGTGTCACTGGAATCGAGCTGCCTCAGTCTGGTTTCCGACCTTCGGACAGAGTTGAAGAGACTGGTCGGAGATTAAAAAGGTTCTGCGACATGTTCAACGTCCCGTTTGAGTTCAACTTCATAGCCAAGAAATGGGAAAGCATCACTCTCGACGAGATAACCATCAATCCAGGAGAGACAACAGTCGTTAACTGCATCCACCGGTTACAGTACACTCCCGACGAGACGGTCTCGCTAGACTCACCGAGAGACACGGTTCTGAAGCTCTTCAGAGATATCAACCCTGACCTCTTCGTCTTCGCTGAGATCAACGGAACCTACAACTCTCCTTTCTTCATGACGAGGTTCAAAGAAGCGCTCTTCCATTTCTCCTCCCTCTTCGACATGTTCGACACCACGATACAGGCCGAGGACGAGTACAAGAACAGGGCGCTGCTGGAGAGAGAGCTGCTGGTGAGAGACGCCATGAGCGTGATATCCAGCGAAGGAGCTGAGCGGTTCGCGAGGCCTGAGACGTACAAGCAGTGGAGGGTTAGGATACTGAGAGCAGGGTTTAAGCCGGCGTCGGTAAGCAGAGAGATCTTGAAAGGTGCTAAAGAGATTGTGAGGAAACGTTACCATAAAGACTTCTTGATAGATAGTGATGGTCACTGGATGCTTCAGGGGTGGAAAGGAAGAGTTATCTATGCTTTTTCTTGCTGGAAACCTGCAGAGAAGTCAACGAGAGATGATCATATAATCATCGTTTGAAAAGTTTTTACTTCTTCTGCTCTCTATTGCTTCATTTTTTTTGTTTGCCAATGGTATTGTAGAATCTGCTTGTTTACAATGAATGGAATGCATCTCATCTTTCCTGCAAGTACATGTATAGAGTATTTGTTTCTCATAACACAAGCATACAACATCCAGATAGAAAATTCAAAACTTTTGTGCTGTAAATAATATCAAATGAGTTGCTACTCCACGTGAATGATGATGATACAGACAGTGAAATGAAGTATCTAGTACTAAATCACATATGGAACCTGTGTGAAGTAAATTTCAACTAGGTAGACAGACTGCAGTTAAGCTAATTTTTTGGTTTGAGGGTTTTGGTGGGCTTCAAAACGCTCCAGGCCGCCTTTTCCTGCTCTTGGGTTTCTTGAAACCATAGCCTTGTTTGTTGCTTGGTGATGGTTTGTCATTGCTCCGTGGGGACTTGGTTGGATGGTTTTGTTCCTCAGACTGTTTCCTTTTCAAGTCACCATTTGTTTCGGCGCTGGTCTCAACCTTGGATTCACTGAAAGAGGATGCCCTTTAGCTACTTAGAGTTAAAAGAACAAAAGAAAAGAAATATAAAAGCAAAAGGTACAGACAGACCTAAAGGACATCCTCCCTCCATTACTGCTAGAGCATGTGGGAGAAGCATCTGTTTTTTGACCGCTTATGGCCTCTTCATTCAGTTTCTAGGGAAAGAAGAATTCAATATTACAGAGAGTCAAAAAAAAATAGAAGAACATTAACTATCATAGGTTAGGCTCTAAGCGGAAGAGAGAGAAACCTGGATAGAGGGGTTGAAAGAGTGAAATGACAAGCGTCCTAACAATGTTCCTGGCTGAGGATCCCAGTCTGTTATGACCACACTGCATCGAAAAACCAAATCACACAATAAGAGCGTTTCCAGAAACACCTGCCTGACAACAAAAAACATAAACATAAACATCAAGCAAGTAAGTAAGAAGAAAGAAACGGGTACCACTTCTTTTTAACACAACTGGGGGAAGGAGTCAAATTCGCATTAGGCTCATCAATCTTCTTCTTCTTGTCCTCCTCTTTTAAGGCAGACCTTTGCATAAACTATAAACAAAAAGCACCATGATTGATGATGTAATTTCTTAAGAGTAAAAATTGAAACTTTAGTCCCAAATCAATGCTATAACTGGTTGCTAAGCTCTAATCTTTAAGCTTTTAGATGCAAAACAAAACAAAATAATAATCAAAACTAAAAGCTAATTTCAAGCTCGAATTCACCTAATAATAATAACCAATCCTATCCCACACTCTAATCATATGATTATTTGACTTCAAAAACATACCTTAAGATTTCTAAGAGTGCTACTGATCTCTCTCTTCGCCATTGTTATAGCTTCTTCTCTCAGATGACAGATTCTTTCGCCCAACACGAGATTTCCGGTAACTGGAGAGAGGTTTTGAACAAACAAATCAGAGCGTTTTCGATTTTAGGTTTAGTTATTAGTTTCTGATTCAGATATTTTACAAAAAGAAATTTGACTACGCTTTTCCGGTTACCAATATAAACCGTACCAAATTGAAATGATGATTTCCAAACCAAACTTTGTTTTGGTTTAGTTTTGGGTCATTGCAATTTGCAACTAAACCCGAATCTAATCTGAATGCACCCCGTTTAGTAATATGATTTTATGGTAATAACCCGTGCCCTGCACGGGGTGAATGAATTTAAATAGATTATAACTTTTAATCTATAAATATCATCAAAGTAAAAGTCATAATCACAAAATATTGCATTTCATATAATGAAAGATTGGACGGAATTTTATATATTTATAGAAGGAAAGCTTCTTCGCTTTTATATAAAATTATGCTAATGGTTTTGTGTATTTGAAATATAGTTCGTTGAAGTGAATCTATAAGAATAATAAAAGTTTCATATAAAATTAGTTATTAGTTTAAAACAAAACGAAACATAGACAACAAAATAATTTCTTTCATAATATAAATTATGAATATAGGATAAAAGAAAACATATGAAATAGAATACTAATATTTGAAAGAACATATAATGATGAAACTAAAAACTGAAAACCACAACTGCTGTGAAAAATTATAGCAAAAATGATTAATAAGGTAATGATGATTTGAGAAGAAGAGTGTGGTGATGAGATGTGCTATCAGCACCATATTTATATATGTCTTGAAAAGAGTCTAGGGTTAATTGAAATCAAGAAATCACCAGTCATAAATTCTTTATTTCACCAATTAATATTCAAAACTTGCGCTCCAATGCATAGTTAAAAATTACATTAGCAATTCTTGCTAATAAATTAACGCATATAAAATTTGGATATATAATCTAACTTTCGTTTTGTATGCCCCTAATTGGCGAAATTAATGATATGTTAAATTCCTAAATAAATGAAGATTATAAATTGATTCAGAGATTAATACCAAAAATTTGAATTGATTTAAAAGTTTTATTCCCGTTTTGAAATATAAGGAAACCAAAAATGTAAATTAATTATCAAAATCAATCAATCAATAATCAATAAAAATTATGACTCCATAAAACAATCACAAAATTATGACCCCATACCAAAATTGTGAATTCATTTAAATATTTTATTCCCGTTTTAAAATATAAGGATACCAAAACTTTAAATTGATTACCAAAATCAATCAATCAATAATCAATAAAAATTATGACTCCATAAAACAATCACAAAATTATGACTCCATACCAAAATTGTGAATTGATTTAAACGTTTTATTCAAGTTTTAAAATATAAGGAAACCAAAACTGTAAATTTATTACCAAAATCAATCAGTCAATAATTAATAAAAATTATGACTCCATAAAACAATCACAAAAATTTAAAGACTGTGTAAATATCTTAGGTTTTCTTAAATCTGTGGCACAATTATAAGTCCACTAAATCAAATGTATGATAAAGTTTCATGTGTAATATAAAGTCAAATAGATGTATAAATACTTTTAGAAACTGGCAACAACATATACATGTATGTTTTGAACATTCAACACATACATTTAAAAACTGAATAAGGTATTAGCATTATTGACTAATAATGTAAGTTTCTATAGCATTAAATATTGATAGTTACCAAATTGTATTATGACTAATATTGAAAGTAGAATGTAAAGAATGTGATAATTTGTGGATTATACTATAGTTTGTGTCGAATTTATCTAAATTTATTAAAAAAACATGCAGTAAAACCAAAAAAAAAGAAACACATGTTTCTTTATATTTTCTTTAAGAAAATCTTGTTAATAGAAATCATGTATATATTCTATATGTTTTATCATAATATGTAGAAGATATATATGTTGTTTTATTATTATAACGAAAATATTCAAAAAGCATAACTCCATAAAACAATAGACAATAAAAAAAATTATGTCTGATCTATAACAATGATACATGCTTTGTTATTTAATAATTATGAAGCATAATGCATATTATTTGAAACTACAATTTAATGACCAATGGCAATATATGTAATTAGTCTAGTAAAAAAAGGACTTTTAACTATAGGATGTGAGGATGATTGTGGTGTTGCCACATTGGAAATGACAATTTGGTTAATAACACATGAGAGCAAGGTTAGTTTACATTAGTGCTCCTCAAATAATAAGAAAGGGATTTTATGGGAATTGTTCTTGCTTTCCTTACGCATGGAATCATCATGGATCATGAGACAAGTGAATGATAAAAAAAGATCATGAAATTTATGTACTTATTTAGCTTTTTTGTAAAATAGATTAAAAAGTTTGGACTCATTTTTAATATATTATTAATTAAATATACTCGACTTGGTTTATGTTCTCTCTCTCTCTCAATAAAAGCTTTAAACTACACTTATGATTATTTTCTCTTCCAAGAGTGAGTAGTGATAAAGTAATGGTTTCGTGCTATGTCTTTGTGTTACTATATGAGCTGTGAAATGTTTTGGTTTAAGCAATGGTTTCAATGGCGACCTTCTGCCTGGATTTAATCTCCTCGGCTTTGTCGTCAACAAGGAAGCTTTAGTGATTAGGCAAGAAAAACAAGAGAGAGATTTTGATTGTGTTCTTACTGTCTTGTGAGGATTGATGTTGGTCATCTTGAAAACATGTTCGAATTGCTACTTCAAATGGTTTGCATATAACCGGAGTCTTTGGGAGTTGGATGCTTGGATCAGGGTTCGCAATGTAACTGCTTATGTCGAAGATTTCTCAAGATCAGGGAAATCTCAAGATGGTTAATTTTAGAGTACTGATGGAAATCGTCGTAATCAAAGTCACAACCCACAGCCTGCAAAAAAAAGAAACACACACAACGGGCATGTGCATTAGCAACAAACGTAAAGGAAAATACAAAAAAAAGGATGGAAAAGAAACCTTGAGACCAGCCATAGTGGTTCCATAGATTTTGTAAAGCTCAAGGCACAGTTCTTGAAATTTATCTTCTTCAATACCAAGTTTCTGAGTCATATACTCTACAATGGCAGCAATAACAACAATAAAGAGAGGTTCGTTTATAACATGAGCAACCAGAACTGATCAAGGTAAAGAGTATCATCTGTTTAACAAATTCCTTGGTCATACAATACCGAGACCCGACAACTACAAGGGCTCTCCATAATCAGCTATTTCTAAACAAATATCAAAACACTTCAAATGCCCAAGTTTTGGGAGACTACACACATATATAAATAAACTCAATAGGACATTGGTGTCAAAACAAGCTAAGGGCTATGGCTACATGAGAAATGGTCTCCAGTGTGCAAATATAAAATATAAATTCAATCATACGAAGTAAGTTTACTATAATATTTATCTTATATACAAAGAAGACTTCGAAAGCTAAGGTTTCGACATCACAATAAAGAACTGGATTATCTACATTATCCAAAGAATGTAAGAAACATATATTAATTCCTTAGTCATACAATATGCAAACTTGTTTTCGGAAGACCATTTCAACTGATGTAAACTGTTATATATAATCATCTTTTTAGCAAATATATTAACTGGTCACTTTTCAATGCTTTCTGTGATTAATTTCCCAGACATTATTGGCAGTTAAATACTTAAAACCGATCAGAAGAGCAGCGAGACACAATGATACACATTAATTATCTTGAGAAAAAACTATAATCCCTGGTCACCTATACATTATTATTTGAAAAAATGATTTGCCAAATAAACTACTTTCATAAAAATATTACATGGTTACTAAAATTGATGACATAAATTATTGTTAAATATGATTGGATAATTACATTTAATATTGATTTATATATTTTGTAAACTTTTTAGAACATAATAATAACACGAACATTATATTTAATACTGATTTATATTTTTGGTAAATATTTTAGAATATGGTAAAAATTCAGACATCATCATCAAAATAAATATATTCAATTATGAAATTATAAATTTCAAAATATTATTGATTCTACTTTTTATTATTATACAATTTTATTATCAAAATTTTTTAAAAATGTATACAGTTTATAAAAAATATAATTTTTAATCGTAAAAATTAGTTTCTTATAAATATTCAAATTTTATAAAAACTGTTCAGTTTTAATTTTTGATTATTATAACTTTTATATCAATTTTTATTAATTTTTTGTCAGCACTTTTTATTATTTTTATACAAGTTGATTAATATATTTAACCAAAAGAAATAGATAGATCTGAGATTATAGTTTTAAATATATGCATATATACTCTTAAAGATAAAATAAATAAAATTATTTGTATCATAAAGAACCCAAGCTAAGTTCTTAGTAGCTTGTTTTATTTCCGAGAAAGAGAATTGACGACAACCTGTTACATCAGTTGCAAGCTCCTTACGTTTAAATTTGTAAGCAACTACTATCACAGAACCAACGATAAGACCTAAAAGAACCACTAGAACAACATACAACATGTTCTTGGACTGACCACGAACTCGTTGGACTTTGGATGGAGTTGTTGAAATGACCCGTGGATTAGGCACATGATTACGACCGGCAAGATTGCCATCAGAAGCGTTGATCTTGAAGATCTCAACTCCATTAAGGATTGAGTCATAATACTCGGGTTTCTCCTTCTCATTGGGATGAATAGCAAGCCACATACACAGAGATTCAGAATACAATCTTTGTGCCAAGCAATTACATTCCCTCCCCTCCAGCCTACCACATCAGCTTTAACCTTGGCTGTGAGGTTGTTGATGTGAATTGTAATAACGGAACATGTGAAAATTTTGATTAAAAAGGTTTTGCTTTTAAATCAAATAATAAAGTAAATAAGGTAATATTATGATTGAATGAAAACAATTATAAATTAATTTTGGGTTCATTTATTACTATTTATAGAGAGAAATAAATATTTAGCAGAAATATGTAAAAAATTAGGAAAACATTAGCAAAAAATTAATAAAAAGAACAATTTGTTTAGGAAGTGTTGAGCAAAAAATAATAACAAAAAATGTCAAAAAATGCATAAAATGTGTTGAGGAAATTAATGTGATAATTACATATATAATTTCACAAGTATTTGTTATTACTAAATATTCAACAGTTATTTTTATCAATTCTATACATAATATACATTTACATATAATATTTATATACGTGAATTCGCAAGCAACCACCTAATTTATAATTAAAAGTATGGTTGTTTGCGATAATACCTGAATAGATCAGTAGCAAGCAACTCGGGGTTGGGAAATTATGAAAGCTTAATTTATATTGAAAAAGAAAAATCTATTTATCATGTGTTAGTCATTTGTTAATGTGGGTTTATTTTGGTTCATATCAATACTGTTAAAAAAGAATCATGACCACTTAAGAACTTAAGATAGGTATGTCCAATTCATTTTTACACACTATTTTATTTTTTTCAATTATCAAGACCCACTTCTATAAGAATCGTTAGATGCAACGGCAGTTATGCTTTTATAAAAAAATCACTAGACATATTAATCATGTTTGATTCAACGATGTACCATTGCACCTGAATTATCGGACGTAGACATACTTAAATTATCAAACCCACAAAAGAATTTATGATTATATATAATTTTTACATACAAAAATTTATCTACATTACCTCAATTATCAGACCCACTAAAGAATTTTATGATTATATTTTTTAGAGTATACAGAAAATATACCCATTCTTTTGAATGATGGATCAGAATCTTATATATTCTATTAAAATAACATCATAATCAATTGATATAGGTATACTCCAACTATTCTAATACAATTATTAAAAAAAAATTATTAATCAATTAAGAAAAATATTATACAAATATAAACATAAATATAACTAAAACACACAAATATAAAAACAAATTAAAATTGAGTATTTGAAATTGGCCCGAATGGCTCAAAAGAAAAAAAAATTGCAAATAGTACATTAAGAAAGTTCATAGAATTAGTTGAAAGAATTAAAGAAAAATTGACATATCATTTTATAAAAGATAATATCGGCTTGTAAAACACCGATTCAATTTGTTAAACAAAACTGGGATCTCAATATCTACTAACACACAACATTTAACCAAAAAAATTTTAACAATGACATCAGATCCCAACAAACTCATCTAGTTTACTTCCATTACGTCATTACCGACATCATACACATGTCTATATATCAACTGAAACCATAACTCGAAATAAATAAATAAAATTCAGGAACACTCAACGAAAGATCGAGATCATCAAAGGAAGAATAAAACTGAGAATTAGTCAAAAAAAAAAGAATAAAACTGAAAATGCTATAAAATGTAACCAGTGACTATAACAGAAGCGAAAAGAATCAATCCATCCAGATTAGACTATAATATAGTGAAGACAATGAAAACAAACTGAAACCTGACAAATGAAGGAGGGAAGCGAGTGAATTTACCTTTTTCAGATCAATGGAACTCCAAGGGGAATGAGAAAAAATATCGAGAAGAAGAAGAAATGAACGAGGAAATAATTATAAATAGAAGTTGAAAATTTAGCTAAAACGTCTCAATGGGTACATCCACTGGTTGCCGTTAAATATGGAGAAAGATTTCGCTCACGTCCACATTAACGATCTCTCCACGTGGTCTTTAACTTTTCCAAGCGAATCACCGGGCGACACTAATTTTAGGAGCCGACAAACAACACTTTTTCAAACTATAACGTGAGCCTTAATTCAATTCCTCCATAAAATACACTTTTTTTATATACCTTATCAATTGGTCCGGTCGAATTAGAAAAAAAAAACTTTTAGTTTAGTGCCATTGAGTTAGAGTGGTTACCAAATTGATTGATCCGAGTTTGGTATGTTTTCCGATTGACAATAAAATAAACATATCATTTGTTACTAAACATTTTTTTTTGTTACTACACTACCATGTAAGTTATATGAACCGAAGACAAACGCAAACTGATCAAATAACATCAACTTTTGTTCTCAGCTCGATTTGAATACAAGACAGATGAGTTTACACCGTGTCTCAAATTAACCTTGGCCCCTAAACTATCACTAATTAACTCTAAATCCGTATTTGTTTAGGCTACACTCCTGGAATCGAAATACACATTTTTGGTATAGTTCAGGATGCATGACTGCATATATAATATTTCTTACTTAGTAATGTACGAAAGAGCATGCCATATGTAATCAAATAAACTTTATTTAAATAAACCACAAATACATGTTTTTTTTTTTTTGAATTAAATGTTAAATTTAATTCAAAAGAAAAAATAAATTGTTACATCTATGTGTGAACTTTTTAGATATTTTCTATACAAGCTTTGTAAAGAAAATAAAAAACCAAACTTGCTTCCATGTTTGATACAGTTTGACAAAAAAAACACACACAAATACATAGCTAGACACCATATATACCAACCGTTGCCGCAACAATGAACGGCGTATATGTTGGATATTTTATTTTATTATACATTAGTTTATATAATTAGATGTAAACTTCTTCAGAAACTACACAAAACATGTAAAACTAAGCATGAACATAAGTTTCAATCGAGATTTGTGTGGCGTAACCAATTCTTTCAGATTCTTTGTTGTTGGATTCCGACCATAATTCCGGAAAGGCTTCTTTCATGTTGTGAATGCTTTTTAAGGCGTGATCACTTCCTTCCACTTTTTCCGATTTACCAACCTAACATTATATATTTCAAATTAATAACGTTTTCGGTTAGGATTTTTCTATAAAGTCTGGTTAAACATGCATGTATATGTTCAAGCTCAACCCATGTTGGTTTAAGCTGCTTTGTTCAAAATTTTGACCCGTTCTTACCAGGACTGTATGGAGACCCATGGCCTTTCCGGTTTGGATGTTACGGATACTGTCGTCAAAGAACAACTGTACAAGAAACATAACCAACATTAAATCATGAGATTAAAATAAAAAAATTGTAGGTATTTTTAGTTCTTAGTTCTAGAAGCTTACGGTTGTCTGAGGATTGAGTTGTGCAATGTGGAAGGCTTTCTCGAAAGCAATCTCTGCTGGTTTACAGATAACCGGAATCTCTGGAAGGTAATCTTCGAGAGAAACCTCAGTCTCGTTGACCTTAGGATTCAAGGACTCGAAGCTTATGATTCTCTCAAAACAATCTTTGATGCCGAGTCTCTTTAGAGCCTTCGTCACATGAACTTCATCTCCGTTCGAGAAAACCTTACCAAAAGAAGAACGCAACCCATACCTTTACTAATATTATATATATAAACAAAAACCAAGCAAATACATAAATAAACAAAGCTATATACCAATTTTCGTAAAGGTAGGCGAAGGAGGAGATTTCTCAGAACCGGGTCTGGTTTAAGGTTTTCATAAGGTAATCTTCCATGAACAAATTTGTGGTACTCATCATTGTCGAATTCATAACCTACAGCCTGCATTAATTATCAAGTTTAGTTAACTAAAATTAACGATGCATTGTCAATTAGTGTATGTATGAATCAAGTGATAATCCATTTTCGTGTTGCTTAGGTCAACATATTTATGATGGTAAATTACCTTAAGACCAGCCATTGAAGTTCCATATTTCTTGTAGAGAATTTGGTTTAGTTCAACTACTCCATCTTCATCTATCCCAAGTTTCTCAACCATGAATTCTACGTATGGGCAATTCCGATAATATCATGTAATTTATGTTATATTTCAAACATCTAAATTAGTAATTGAAATATAAATGTTACAAAAAGCTATAGCGTACCTATGATGTTGTTGGTGCATGCTTCTGATAAACCAGAGCTTAATGGATAAAGAGTATCATCCAAATCTATTGGAAACATAAATAAAGACAAATCAATAAAATTTGTTAAATAATTGCTTGTAATTTTCTATAGGTTTATACAGTAAACACACAGCAGTTCTTACCAAAGAGGAGACATTCATATCTTAGTGTAGAACTGTTCACAGATTTCATTTTTCTAAAGACTGCCGAGATCTGGGGGTTTGGAAGAAGAGGAAATGGCTCAAATAACAGAAGAGAGAAAACAGTAGACTTGAGAAATGATGTTATAGGAAGAGGAAATATTGATGAAGAGAAGAAGAGAATGCAGATATGTTTATATAAGAAACAACTAAAACGCGTGTGGATATGAAGTCACCAATGAAGACCAGCTTTTCTATTAATTAATAATGATAAACGATAGGCACATAACCTTTGTTTAATCGAGTGCATTATTGCAACTATAAAGTTTAAACTTTAATTCTAGTAAATTAAGATTATAAATATCGCTATCGTGATTCCCGTTGATGTATGATTCAAAAACTAATAATTAAATATAAACCATTCAATAGGCATGTTATAAAGTCTATTTTTACCCAAAAAAGGTTATAAAGTCTACGCGTCAATAAATACTCGTGTAACGTTTTCATTTAAGACAACATAAAATAAGAAAGACTAGCGAGTTATTCTTGACCACGATTTGCTTTTCCTTCTGTTTATTAATAAGACGTGACGGACCGTGGACGAACCGTTCGACACTTAAAAAAGACCCAAGCATTTACTCTGTATAAGATCTCTCCTTCAGTACATATATACATATATAATCGAACAAATATATCATACTTCCTCTGTTTCTATAAGATTCACGTTCTGAAAAAAATATTCATTTCAAAAAAATACAATTTTTTGTGTTTCAATACATTGATTAACTAGTATTGCGCCCATGCTTCGCATGGAAATATATTTGCTTACAAATAAAATAAAATTTTAATTATATATAACTACAAATAACATGTATTATTTACCTTTGATTTATCAGAAGGATATGTGTATATATAAGAAATACTAACACACTTACCATTTTTGTTTGTCAACACACTTACCATTGTTTAACCACAAACATACTATAAATGAAGTTAGATTTATTTAAATATTCATACATTGATTTAGTTAGCTTATTGGATATAAATATTACTTTGAAGCTTTCCCGTTTTACTACTTTTTTGTTTCATTATTTTTTCCTAATTTTTGACCTTGACCTGCAATTTTATTGTTTCATTCAGTATGTTAATTTACGAACAAAACTAATATTATAAATCTAATAAAACAATAAAAATAGAATGTAACAGAGAACACGTGATCCTTTTTTAAACATGTGATCTCTATGCTTAATGTATGCTACTATGCTTTAAAGTCTATATGATCATTTTACTAAAAAAATCTATATGGTCATGGTCATGGATAAAGAAGAATGATCATGGGTAATGTAGTGGGGTTTCACGAAACTGTTATACGGTTTTCCTAATTGTTGATACTTTTTTTTTCTTTTTTCTCGGTGGAGTGGCATCGCATCATTTATTAATCATGAGATGAGATATGATTTCTTCCAAGTTACAAAATCAAAACAGAGTGTTTTATAAAGAGTAACATAAAAGAGTGAATCAAATAACTAAACATACCATTTGTTTTTTGATTGAGTACGGTTCTACTTTAGTTCGAAGTTTGTTGCGGAGAAAGCTTGTTTGTCTTTTGTCTTCTTCCTTCATTGCTAGCAAATCTCTGATTTTCCAAAACAATTAAGAGGTTATTAAAGGAAAATAATATAAACTGAATCTAAATTAAGAATAATTATGGAGTTCTCTATCAGTTGAAGGACTCAATTGAAAAAGAACCATGACGCTATGGAGAAGAAAAGAGAGATGAAGAAAAGAGAGAGAGAAAGATTAGTGAATAAAATTTTGATCAGAGGTACATAAATGATAAAACAGTTTCAAATCCAGAACTCATCTATGAAGACGATGCTTTTGTGAGAGTACAATTAAGAAAAGTAGACTAATTTATATAGAGACACTTACAAAAACAGTTTCAAAAAGTATACGACATGAAACGGTTTCAAAAAGTATAACGTGGGTTTCTGAGAAAAAATAGGATAGTTTTTTGAATTTGGATTATATAAAAATAGGAAACTAAAAAATATATATTTTCAAAAAAAAATTCCACATGTCAAGATTTAATTCGTTAGGCGACTTGCGCTTTAGTATATAAGGATAACAAATTGTACATTTCAAAAAAATATAATTGTATTTATTAAAATTTTATTGGTTAAAAATTATGGAGAATAGTTCATTAAAAAAAATACATTTTGTTTTTCTTAAATGTGAAAACTTAAAACATAGATCTTTTAAAAGGAAGAAGTAGTAAATAGCCATCCTCTTAATTTCACTTTCCAATTCAAGTTTCTTTCTTTTACTTAACTATATTTATCTCCAATTCTCCACTCCATGACAATTTTTTACCCCATAAATAAGTCTAAGTTATTTTATTTGCATTCTTAAAAATTTCAATATCTAATTTTTATTGCTACTTTTCCTGATTTTCTGAAATGAGAATTTGCTTACCATTACTTATTGACTCTTTTCATACTTCTTTTATTTTCAATAACAGAGATGTAAAAAGTCACATATTTTTCCTTGCAGGGAAACAATTAATACTCCTTAGAAACGACTTCTCTTCCAGCGGCTCCATGTGCTACCGGTCGGTTTCCACGGCAAAGACCCCGCAGGCGTTAAGTCCACATAGAACCTTCGTCAATTCATCAATGTTGTCCCACATCACATGACTTGTCAGAGCCCATTATAGGTCTTTTCTCTCTTAAAAGGCCTTACATATTATTAGCCCAATGGACCATATTTATCACCGAGCACATAAGTAAAATAGGCTCACTTCTCTCTCTGTGCCATGTTTATCTGTTCAATCCGGTTTTCGATTCGAAGCAAACACAGTATGAAGCTGAAAGCTTTCTCCTGAATCTCGTCTTTGTATCCGTCTTTATCGAACTTCTTTTCTCCATGGAAGCATTGCTTCTCTGCTCAAAGGTCGTCCCTCTAAGGACGCCGTTGGAAGGAAACCGAAAGTTTTCGTTCAGGCATTTGAACAAACACCTTAAGTGCAATTCTCTTCCTGCTTCTTCCAGAAACGCTCCGTTACTCCGCAGCTTTGAGGCCATCAAGGGTCCGTCCAGCTTGAGATATCCTCCGTCCCCAGTGAGAAAAGGTTTATCTTTTCTGCCCAGATGCTCGATTTCCACCTCAACCGTTCCCGATTCCGACAACCCTTTCCTTAGCAAGTTCCGACAGCTTCTCAATAAAGTATCTCAGCTGAAAGTGAAGCCCTTTGATGCTCTCAAGTTAACTCTTGTACTATCAATCGCGACTCTGGCCGCGAAAAAGATTGTGACTTTGGCCTTCAACCCATTCTTCTGGATGTATTTCAGCTGGACGTGGCTCTTCTGGCCTTGGTTTATCGCTCTTGGTCTCGCGGGCTACGGTGTTTACTGCTTCCGTAAGCATTGCCTCGGCGAAGCCAACGCCTTTGAGCAGCTTGGCGTCGTAACTTCACTCTTCACCTGGCTTACACTCGTCCCTCCTGCTTACTTCAACGGCTATCTCGAAGGCTGGCCCTTTGTCTTCTTCTTCGCTTACCATTACTTCTTCTTCTTCAATGTAAGCGTGAGGAAACGCCTCTATGGAGATTACTACCCACGCACTCACGATCCCAAATGGGATGTGGAGACGCCTCTGTGGTCTCGTGTTTCGTTTGGTGTTGGCGTCGTGGTTGGACACTGGCTCGCGGCTTTCGAAGGCCCCGAGCTCCACCGTTTACCAGGTGGTTGGGCTAATGTAGGGATATGGGGTTTGATTGTGGTTACAATGCTTATGCATTATGATTCGACGCTTTATCTAGCTAGATATTCAGAAAAAGTGGTTGTTCCGACGGATGTTGTGCAGTTTGGTCCTTATAGATGGATCAGGCATCCGATATACGCTTCTACGATGCTTCTTTTCTCCACGTACTGCACCGCGCTGCGTGCGCCGTTGAGTCTGTTGTTTCTTGTGGCGGTTTGTTTGGTTTACTACAGCAAGAAGGCGAAGCTGGAGGAAGAGTTGATGGTGGAGAGCTTCGGTCAAAGGTATTTGGATTATGCTGGTAAGGTTAGGCACAACTTCATTCCTTTTGTTTACTAGTGCGTTAGAGAGGGAGAACATGTGTTGTTGTGTCTAAATTATTATCTGGTATCTATCTATCAGTCAAAGATGTATGAGTTGGATTGTTCCATTTTTATGTGGAAATGTTAGGCATGTGAAAAGGATATGCTGTTATGTTATTTTGCGACTCTCCTTAAATCTTAAATTCAAGATATTTCTCATTGTTATTTTAATTTAGAGTTCAGCACTTTAGGTTAGAACGAATCTGAAACTTGATTGGCTTTTAAGAAAACCAAACGACCATTCACATCATCTTTGATTGCTTTTGTAGCTGTAGCTTATGAGTGCTAATTTATTTCCTAACTCATGTATTGATTGAGTGCTTTATACTATTATTGCCTTGTCTTCTGTCCTTTGATGGAGATCCATTTTTTCTTATTTTTTTCTTGGTCCATTCAAATGGGGTACATGTGACGCTAAGATCTAAATCTCCTGATCTTACCTGATTCACTAACTTAAAAAGTATATGGAGTACCTCCAGTTAAAACCTAAAGCTATTTGCTTTTTGAGTTTTTTTTTGCCTTTACACGTAAGGAACCGCACAGGGAACAATCTTAACCATGATTAGTTTGATAAAGTGATCATTATTAATCTAATAATATTCCTAATCCCACTTGTTCTATACTAATCAGTCATGATTAGCTCAATTAAAATTCTTCCATCCTGATAAAACTTTATTCTATAGTCCATTGCATTTGCAACCCATTAACCTTCTCCACCTGGAAATGTTTCTTTAATGACTTCTTCATGGCACTTTGGAGAAAAAGGTTTGTGTATAAAAATACTTGGAGATTTCAGATATTTCCATATGAAAAAACTCTTTAGCTTTGGCGTCTATTCATGATACTTGTGTAGTGTAGTGAAGTGGGTTTGTGTTATATTGATGTGATCTCTCTTTCTCTCTCTTTTTCTCTAATCAAAAGTTAATTATGAGATAGGTTTTCTCCTGATGCTAGTTCTGTCCCTTTCTAAGTGATTTTACATCGACCAACTATCTTTCTTCATTGTAGTGTATATATTTATGCACCTCTCCCTCTTATTTGCTTACCCCCAAAAATCATATTACTGGTTTAATTTGCTTTCTGAATCCTCTTGCTTTCCTCTTTGCTTGTTCATTTGGGGGGATGGTCATAAAAGTTCCAAACTCTAGAGCTCAAACCGATAAGGGTCTTTTGTCTGTGGTTGCTTTATTTGGTTTCTTAATTTAAAAAAAAAGGGCAAAAGAACATGATAGTTGCTAACAGCCGGTAGTTGCAGATGCAGTATCATTAAGATTCACAAGAGATGTGGTTTCCCTTTGTTTGGGCTCGTTTCGAATGGGAATCTTGATGATGCTGCATCAGCAAATACATGGCTACTCTTCTCAACTTTTATTTCCTTCTCCAATGATGAAAGCAAAGATGTCTTGGCAATGATTTTACAAAGGAAGCGAAAGCAGAAGGTAAAGTCTCTTTTCTTGTTTCTACTGTTGACAAATTCTTGATCACACGCATGTTGTCGAGCTTTCTTTCTTGCTTTTGTTATTAGCAAAACCATTCACGTGTAGAGCTTTCAAAAGGATCCCACATCTATACTATTAAAGCATGATACTATTGTGTTTTTTACTAAAAATACCATTTTCTTTACTAACATTCATATTTCATTAAGGATAATCAAGTAATATTAATAACACATCTATATTGGGTCTTTTTTTCTTATCCAGCCAACTGTCCACATCATATCTCTCTTGGGCTATTTGGGCCGATTAAGAAATCAGATCCAATTCTTATTTTTTCTTCAAGTTCAAATAATTTCTTTTCAACAATTCTTAATATTTTGTGTAGTGAACAAAAATTAATCACTTAATTATTATGTTTTTTCTTTTTTTTAATATAATTTAAGCATTCATAAAAAAATTGAATTTTTCATTGAAAAGTATAAATCTTTACTAAAAGTATATAATTTTTATTAAAAAAATTAACCGCATAATAAAATTAATTTATAGAAATATACCAACTTAATTCATTAAAATAAAGTTTAATTTTCTAAACATAAATACTCATTAGACCTGGATGTTCGGGTACCTATTCGGGTACGGGTCAGTTCTTTCGGGTATCGGGTTTTTCGGGTTTTGAAATTAAACCCCATTCGAATATTATAAAATGTTGGGTCGGGTTCGGGTAGGATCTTTCCGGGATTGGGTGGGTTCGGTTCTCATGCATGAGAACCTGAAAAATAACCAAATAACCAAAGTATCTAAAACGGGTTCGGTTATTTGTACTCAAAGTAACCAAAGTATCCGGTTCGGTTCAAATTTTTGTATCCAAATTACTCAAAAGTAACCAAAAGTGACCAGAAATATCCATACTATACAGTTTTTTGGGTAAACTTTTATCCAAACTATCATATTTTATCCAAAAATACCCAAAAGTATCGAAAATAACTACTATAGTTAACTTATAATATTAACTTAAAATATTAAAATAATTATAAATATAATTATAACATATATTTTTAGATATATATTCACATTTCGGAAATCTTCGGGTACTCATTCGGTTCTTGGTTCGGGTCGGGTTCAGGACCGATTCTTCGGATATAGCAATTTAGAACTCTTTCGAATATTTATCCCGAGTCTGATTGGGTTTGGAACCCTGGTTTTCGGGTTGGTTTTTCGGGTCTGGATATTGTGCTCAGACCTATACTCATTTAAAATGAAATACGATAAAAAAATAAAAAGCTTAAATCTTTTATAAAAAATAAATATATGAAAATATGATATTTACTAAATATTTGTCAATATAAAAAAAATAAAAAAAAATAAACTCGCGCTTTGAAAACGCGGATCAAAATCTAGTATACTTTAAAAGACCAAACAAAATCGTGACGATTATATTTGTACACATTAAATATTTTAATAAGTAGGACTTTGATACGTTTCTAAGATGAATATGAACAGTGAGACCTCAGAAGTTAGAAGTCTCTTTGTGGTTATGGGTTTTGGGAACTCACATGGTCACATGTGTTAGTGGTCCATTAAGTGTTCTTTGGTCAATTCGTTGCCTATGGTCCCAAGTTATATCGTGTATTTATAGTTTCTTTGACCCGAATAAGAAAAAATACTATTTTCCACATGGATCATATGAATCTCGAGGCATAGTTTCCTTCCAAAAACAAATTAGAAAAAAGTATAATGAATTTTCAGAGTTTACATTAAATTTTTTTGACTGAAAGAGTTTACATAAATTGGTGGGTTTAATCGTAAAAATTAAAATTTAACTTGATGTTTGTTTTACATATCTATAAGGTATTTGTTGGTGATTTTTCTTTAGCTAGATTGTTTCGAAAACCCTAACTTCGAAACAATTATTTAATCCGATATTTGTAAGCTTTTGAATAAGTAATTAACGACGACAAAAAGTGTGTAATGACGTCGATAACGAATACTAGAATAAGTCTCTGTGCTTGGTAATTTTATATGAAGATCTAGCACGATAAACCACAATATCGATTAATTAATGACATGTTAACTGTGTCTGTGGAGAGAAACGTATAATATATTTGAATTTATATCGAAACTCATTTTTTCTTGTTTTTATTCTTGGCATGAAAAAGATTAGGTGATGAATGATAGTCTAGATCACTTTTTCTTGTTTTTAATCATTATTTTTGCATAAATTTTGTTCAGTTAAAATAAGTATAATTGTAACGCCCCGACCGCCCACGGCTAATGGGCCACCCACGCCCGCTCTCTCGGCCCGTGGGCCCCATCCCATCCGACGGTCGGTCGTTAATTTTCTAAGGCTCAGAATCATTGTTTACTGACCCTACAATCACCACCCGACCTTTCCCCGTGCTTTGGCCTCACTTACACGCTATCGCGAATCACTTCCCGATAGGTCACCCATCCTTCCACTACTCCAGCTCAAGCACGCTTAACTCTGGAGTTCTTTCAGGATGTGCTCCGGAAAAGGTAAGTCAACTTTGGTGACATAGGTAGTCAAATCAATTCTCTTAAGCCTTTTCACATATCACAACTCGGGATGTTACAATTCACCCCCTCTCAAAGAACGCAACGCCCTCGTTGCGTCCCACGACAGGTCTCAAGACGCCTCTCAGATCAGAACTGAGACGGCTAACCAGCTCTGATACCACTTGTAACGCCCCGACCGCCCACGGCTAATGGGCCACCCACGCCCGCTCTCTCGGCCCGTGGGCCCCATCCCATCCGACGGTCGGTCGTTAATTTTCTAAGGCTCAGAATCATTGTTTACTGACCCTACAATCACCACCCGACCTTTCCCCGTGCTTTGGCCTCACTTACACGCTATCGCGAATCACTTCCCGATAGGTCACCCATCCTTCCACTACTCCAGCTCAAGCACGCTTAACTCTGGAGTTCTTTCAGGATGTGCTCTGGAAAAGGTAAGTCAACTTTGGTGACATAGGTAGCCAAATCAATTCTCTTAAGCCTTTTCACATATCACAACTCGGGATGTTACAATAATGCTCGACCACCATCTCGTTATCATCTAGTAGCAGCACACATGTGATGACTTATATATTTGTCCGTTTTCTTTGTAACTCTCTTCAATTAATTTTACCAAAAGAAAAAAAACTCTCTTCAATTAACGTAATATGAAGATGTAAATCTAAAACTCTGCGTGCCTGAACGTACTTCAATGTGGTTTGTCTACAAACATGTCTCAAGATTAATAACTAAAATACAATATTCAATATAAGAAAAGCATATTATTAAAATATATGTGTATGTATACATTTCTCTATACTATTATAACTTATAAGAAGCGTCTTAAAAGCTTTGACCTATTTCATTCCAAGCTCTCTATCATTTCTTAGCTCTTATCTATAAACATCAAACACACGCACGCACATTCTATATTGGTGCAGCCCTATATATAGAGTTAGATCAAAAGAACCGAGAATATACACTCTTGATCAATGGATGATGAAAAGTTATGGAGAGTTTCCAAGAAAGATTCCATCTTCGAAACGACTCATTTCTCTTCAAAACCCGACGTTTTCACACGAAGCTTCTCAACAAAAACTTCTTCTTCATCTTCAAAACCCATCTTGACAAGAAGTTTCACAACAAAACCTACTTCGTATCCTTCCTCGGAACCCATCTTTAGACGGAGTTTCTCTGCTAAACCCACTTCTTCAAAATCTCCGTTTCTGTCAAGAAGTGGTTCCACTAAATGCCAAGCTAACACATCTTCCACGAAGTGTTCCATCTCTCGCAGCTTGTCTCATAAAGGCGCTTCCGTGACCCGAAAGTGTCGTGATGTGGCGAAGGAGCACAAGTCTCGGTTCTACATCATGAAGCGCTGCATTTTGATGCTCGTTTGTTGGCACAAACACGCCTAAGATTCACTATAGACGTGAAAGAAGATTTTGTTAATTATTTACAGTGTATTTAATTACTGGTTTTATCTTTTCATCTTTTCACTCATCCATTATTGTTATTTTATATATTTTGTATTAATATACACTTCATCTGTTTCAAGCAGTTTGGTTTCAAGTTAAAATGTATTTTTTTTTTTTTTTACTTTACAGAAGTGTTGTGATATATTTTTAGTAAATTTGAAGAGAATACAAGTTTTGCTATGAAACGTACATGAAGAGGTAAAATTAGACACTGTGGTACTTCACAAGTGAAAATGGTAAATAGCTTTTTTTAGCTTTGTTTAAAGTATGTGTAGAGAATCTAAGACTGGTACACTAATTTGAAAGACATTATTTTATTGAAATTGTATCTAACTCATGATTTAGACTGTAATTGGTTTTAAGTGGAGTAAAATAGTAAAGATAAGTAAGAAGAGAGAGAAAGAAAAATATTTAAAAAGTAGAATAAAATTTTACCCTCGTTAAAACAAGTGAGAGTATTTACATTATTTCCAGTTGTATTCAAAATAACATTTTCATGATTGATAAATATTGAGCCGAAGTTTATAACACTAAAGTGATTATGGGATTGATTACATAGTGGAGTAAAACGGTGAAAAAGCAAAGTGGAAATGAGATCAATAAAAATAATAAATTTGAAGTAAATTATTTTATCTCATAAAAGTTAAGAGATGATTTATTCTATTTTCACATTTTAGAGTAAATTAACTTAAATCATTCCCATTTAATTGGATAAAATCAAAGGAAATAGACTTAAATAAATTTGAGCCTACTTTATTTTACTCTAATTATACAATACAGTCATAGCCTTAGTGTAATACAAAGATGATGGTCAAACTGTATTTTCAGTGCGGTATTTGGATACTTTCTAACCATTTTTGTTTTAATTATTGTGTGCTTGTATTGAAGTGAGAGAGATTCCTTCTGAAACATTGGGAATGAAAAGACATATATAAACAAAACTGTACCAGTGTTCCAGCTCCACTGTTCGCATTTATACATGTCGGTCCATATTACAAATAAAATAAATGAAGTACTATCCCCTAGATATTACTCTTACCAAATTAAACCGCATTGTGTTCTCTTTTCCCTTTGGTCGAATCGCATTGTTGGGCTTTAAGTCACTTGACATTTGCCACATAGTTTTGTAATGGACCTTGAAGAAAATATCGTAGGGATACCATTTTTTGTTGTCAACGATTTACATTGTACTAAATTCCTGGAAAATGAACCTGTAAGAGAATGAGAAACGAACTAATTAATGGAACTGAAAGTGTCGACAAAATTAATCCTAAATATAGAGAGCAAAGTAGCGCCACGCAAGACATCAAGAAACTTGTAGATTGGCTTGTCGAAGTAACACTCCTCACGAAGGTTATCCTCTTTTGAGATAAGGTGGTGAATCGCAACATACACAAGAGTCAAGACTCCACACGCAATGCTCATTACATAACACTAAAGTTAAGTCTGTTTCCGTCACCTGCAAATCACTGGGAGTTCCTCAGGAGTTGGAGCATCTGGAGCAATGTAACAAGAGAAAGAATATCTCCAGTTTAGTAGAATGCGAACTACTGTATAGACCGAAATTACCATTGTAAACAAATCGTTTTATTGACCTCAGGACTTCCTCGTGAAACCTAGGAACTCCATCTTTGTCTAATGAGTACATTGCTAAACATTAATTACAGAAACTCTAAGGCTTAAAAGTTAAGGAGAGAACTGTTTGTGTTTACATCTACGGAAAATGGATTTACCATTCACGTTAACTCATTGTTCAATAATGTGTGTTTGACCGGGTCAACAAATCGTTTCAAACCAAAATCTAACTGTGTAGTCAAGGTATAAATTAAAAGGTGAATTTAAATTCAAATACCGCAATGGTGGTGAACAAAACAAAAAAAAAAAATCCAAATATCGCAAATTAACCATTAAAGACTTGTAGTGAACAAAACAAAAAAAAAACCATTAAAGACTCTGTCTTCTTTTCTCATTTTTGTACAGTCTTCCCAGCTAGGTCCACTCATTTAGCATCCGAGGAAAAAAAAGGCTTAAAGAACGAGCATTCTTTTACTTTCTCGGAAACCCAAACAGCCAAAATCAATGGAAAAAAATGGAATTTTACTTTCGAGGATGTGGATCCAACATCAAGTTAAGGGAAAAAAATGTGAGGGCTTGAATGTAAACATTACACAATTTGATGTAACGTAACATACGACGAATCAATGGAATTTTTCTTTTTTCTGGACAACACGAATCAATCCAATTGTTAAAAATAAAAAAAATGGATCGTTCCAATCTTAACTTTTTCTGAATCCTTATATTTACATTTTTGTTGAATGAACAAACATATATATATATCATCATCAATCAAATTATCAATGCAGAACTGAATTACTTCTGTTTCTCCCGAAGTATCTTCTCATCACTGAACTCGACCGTTCCAAACCCCTAGGTTCTACTTCAATGTCCAAATCCACACGATTCAATGAAGAGGAGGTAGAGCCACGGTTTGGTCTCACTCTCCTCATCAACGACACCATCCCACGAACCATCCTTCTCAATCTACCTCCCGATCCGGAGCCACCACCACCATTGCTACTACTATCTGACTCGACCGTCCCCTGTGCTCTTACCCACGAGATCCGTCTCGGACCCTCGCTGCTGTTCCCACCACCAATCCCACTACCATCCATCTCGGTCAACACCACAGGCAACACTCTCTCCCCCTCTCCCATCGCTGCATTAAACCTCCCCACCGCGAATCCTCCTCCGGGAAGTCTCCATATCGTCATCCCCACAGCGTTATTATCACCCTCCTCCCTCTCGCTGCTCCCTCGGTTAGGCTCCGAAGGCAGCTCGAACCGGCACACCGGGCACGAGTTCCGGATCGACAGCCACGGCGTGATACAGTCGCCGTGGAAAACATGTTTGCACGGCATCTCACGCGCCTCCGTCTCCTCCGCCTCGAATACCTCCGTGCACACGGCGCAGTTCGCCTCCGCGGACACGTGTCGATCGGAGATCTCGACTCTCGGCAGCGACTCGATCGCCGATTTCGACGCCGGAGGGTTTCCGGATCTCCCGATTCCGCCCGCTCCCGACGCCTCGATCTGGCTCAGCTGCTCGAGCAGCCGCTCGAACCCCGATCCCATCAGGATCTCGGATACCGAATCGGGAAGGGGACGAAGACCCGATCCGGATCCGTCGTCGTAGTAAAACTCGAACGCGCCGCGTCGTTCTCCTCCTTCTTCCGAATGATCTCTCTCTCCCCCGCCGGCGCCTCCTTGGAGGACGATGACCGGATTAAACGAAGGACGACGACCGGATCTCCGCCGTCTGATCACGGATCTACGGGTGTTATCGATCGATCTAACTTCGGTGGAAGGTGGGGTAGCTGCGGCGGAGGAATCGGTTACCTCTTCGATGAAACCGCCGTCGCAGTGGGGGCAAGCGACGCTGACGGTGGTGCCTTGTTCGGATTCGGTCCAGACGCTGACGAATCGGGTGCAGCTGTAGCACCAATAAGAAGCGGTTACTGGCGGTGTTGTAGTCGTCGTTGTTGGCGACGATGAAGGCATCTTCTTCTAAACCTTCTGACTCGGTGAGAGGATCTTTTGAGAGGAATCGCTGACCGCTGTTAAAAATGAGAGGTTGAGATGGGGGAAAATGTAGACGTGGTTTTTAAGGCGTTCGTTGGAGCGGAATTAACGGCGTTGGATTAGACGGTGAATGGACACGTGGTGTGTGTTTGACTGGGTAGAAGATAGCGGAGGTGTTAACGGACGTTATGTGAGCGTTCAAACGTGTTTGACCCAAACGCGGAAAGTGGAGACGCCGAGAAAATTCAAAAGAAGCGCCGTGTCTGACTTATGTGGAACCCATTTGATCTCCGTTCTTTCTGGGAAAAAGTCAGTAGACGACGTCGTTTCGGTTTGTGAATTATGCGAGAAGCAAAAGCGTGCTGACTGCTTAGTAATTAAAGTCCTTTTTGTATCAAATTCAGTGTTGTATTTTACATTTGTTGTTGTTAGTTACATAATTTGTGACATATGCTATTATGTTTGACAATGAGGTGGGGGGTAGGATCTTTAGAAAACTATATTTTCTTACACGTTGATAGCTAAAACCAATTATTGGTGCCAAGTTGATAAAATACAAACAAGAACTAACTTGTATCTATAAGTATTTGCTTTCATAAAAACCAATTATTGGTGCCAAGTTGCTCAACTAACTATTGTCTGTGTTTCTCTCATTTTTTTTTTTTCTCAAATTGAAATATTTATATATAAAATGGGCCAAGCCCAGGTACATACAAAAGGAAGGCCCGCGGCCCAATTCCTAAACCCACTAGCAGACAAATAGTCTGGGCCTCAAGCCCACCCAAACCCACCGACACTGTCCAGAAGCGGACTAGCTGTCGCAAACCCTAATCTTGTCTCATCTCGGCGACTCCGCCAAAGCTTCTCTCATTTGTTTGCAAGTAATGGAAATAGACAAATCGCATTATAGAAACTGATAACCAACACTTTAGTCACCATAAACACAAAATTCAAAACCGAGGATATCAAACTTGGTGTGAAAAACTTACCGTTTGCTAAAAACAACAATAGAGTGAAAACATATTAAGTTGTGAAAACATATTCATTTCCTCATAGAATAATCCCTTTCCTTTATGGCTAAAATTATGCAGAACAAAAAATTTTAAAAATGCAAAAAACAATGATCTATAATCCCTCTGAAACCAACAATGGCAGCTCGGAATCTATATTGGAGCTAAAAAAATTTTAGGTTTTGGTTTTCTTCTCCCTTGTTTTCTTTTACTTGGTAAGACCACTGTCCACTCACCATCACTAGTTGAGTTTTTAACGGGTGCTCCCATAAGAAAAATGACCTAATTAATTACACAGGCCTTTGAAAATTAGGGTTTATCTACTATTAGATCCTGAAGAGTCTTTAAGTGAAGTTTTTACAATAGGGAGGGATCAACTACATATATCAATTCGATTTTATCTACTATGAGATCGATAAAAAAAAATTGGAATTACGGAACTTGAATGGAACTTACGAATAGAAACGAAACCAGAAGAGGATGATCGAATCAGCTTTGTGAAGCAACCGAGTGGACTCAATGAGACATTGGGGGTTGAGTTGAAACCGGCGGTTTGGCACGCGAAAGACTGATACTGGGCTGGAGAGAAGTTTATTGGGCCTATGGACGACCCATTAGTTAAAAGACTAGACTACATTTGGCGAAAGCCGCATTATACCACTATTTATTACACGAGTTAACATTTTTTGTCATTGACATTGCTGGGCTTAGGCATTTTATCCAGGTCCGAAAGTTCAATCGTTACCCGAATACTTGAAATATTTTGTATGTATGTATAGATATTTTAAATATATTTTCAGTATTATGGATATTTATTAAACTTTGGGTTTGAGTTGTCAGATGGGTTTGGGTAAATTTTCGGATTTGCTAGGAAAGTCTTATAGCGACTTTGGATACAGACAACAAGTTTCCCGATGAGCTAGTGTCTGGTCCGTAACGTCCATTCATGTAACTACGGCAATTAATTCTACCGCGCGCATCCTGGAAGTTTTCATGTTGTTTTCCCTTTCTAAGAAAATACCTTTCTTCAGGTACCGTATATTGATCAGGTATTAGTCGACTTTTTTTTTGCAACTAGGTATTAGTCGACTTGTATTTGCATTTTCTTGATCTTGACTGATTCTCGTTACAGGCTCTTCGCTTCTGGTTTATTTTCCCCTTCACCATGCCCTCGTGAATTTTCATTTCCCAAGTTCTCAATGCATTTTCGAGAAAATGATTCATGAAAAGCTTGAAAGGTCGCTAGGTATTATGGGAGAATAAAGCCATCTCTCAGAATGAACTAGCTAGTTTCATACTCATCTCTTAAGGTAAAGCTTATTTGCTTATCACTTGTAACTTACAAGTGGTAAGACAGCGTCTCATGTTTGCTCGACTTGTTAATTGCTTCTTTCTTTGGATAATGAAAACAGTATCAGATAAGATTCAAGATTGTCATGCTTTAACCTATCAGTAAATCATCTGATATTTGTCTGGATAAAAAAGTCTATCAAATCTTATAAGGGTTGCAAATTTATTAGAGTTAAATAGTCAGTCTGGTGGGACTTTTACATTCATTAGAAATGTCCTTTGATTGTGTTAAGAGGGTCACACACCAATTAACTTCCCAACCAGTGGAAGAAAGTGACATTCCAACAATAAGCCAAGGCATGTTTTTTTCCCTTTGTATCATTGTATGGCGAAGAAGAGTTCAGTGTTACTTTGTTATTTTAGATTTAAAGAGTTAGTAGTTTTTAGCTATTAATGTCTCATTTCTACAATATTTCTTTTCACATCATATGCTAGCTTATTATCTTCACTTTACATACGTGGGAGGGTCCCTTCCTAGAAATGGGAAGTATCTTGTATTTATTCGACATACATTCCTTCTTTCAACAACCAACAACCAAATGATAGAACTTGATCATAAACCTAAAAATATAGAAAACACTTGAAAAAATTATAAGAAAAATACTTAACTAGATACTCTTCTATGTCACAAAGAGGGCCTAGTCACTTTGGCACTTTGTTGTTACAGAAAATGTTATTTTATATATAAATCCAATGCAGTTTCTACCTAATTTCATTTCAAATGATTACAATGCATAGATTTTATAAATAATTTTATTTATTTTAAATATTAAACATAAGTAATTATTAAAAATAAATGAATTTTAATTATTTTTTAATTCGTGTGAAAATGTCAAATAATGTTTTTTATGAAACAAATGAGTATTTCTTAGAACTAGTACTTGAATGGAAGTTCACATAATAGTAGTATATTAGATTAAGATCCGTCATTTGAACGTAATAAATGTAATATATATATATATATAGTTATTTATTTGCATTTTTACTTATATTAAATTAGTGAGAGGTCAGAGATTATTACATATATAACTAAATTGGTGCCGACATATAAATCAAAATAATCATTTTTATTTACGATCATTTCCAAATAATAATATATAATATATAACTTAATTTAAACTATATTAATATGTATAATCTAATATTTATTAAATAACAAATCTTACTCATATAATTTATGAACATTTATATCTTATTATAAATTTAAATTAAACCATTGATCACAAATTTTCAAAATGAGATATTTTAAAATTTATTAATTTATATTAGTTTGAAAAAATCAAAATATAACATATATAGAAAAATCGAATTTTTTATTATTTGGTTAATTTGATTGTCTAATTTATTTTAGTAATATTAATATAGAGAAAAAATGATAGAGGATGTATAAATTATTCTCAAATCTTTATTGTTTAAAATCATTAATTATCATATATATATTTATATTGATCAGATTATTTAATTCCATATGTTATATTTAAAAAATAATGAAGAATATTTTTATATTAATAATTAATTATATGATTATGTTAATGAAAAATGTACTATATGTTCAGATGAATCAACTTATTTTTCTAAAGATTTAAAATTAATTATCGTGATGACATGTCATATCATGGTTTAAAGGATATAATGTTTTTCTTTAATATATAAGATATATTATTTCATTTGAGAAGACTAATATTGCTATCATTATTGTGAGTAAGTTGTACGAAGATCTTCATGTTTTTGTTACAAAAAAAAAAAAAGGGATCCTCAGTTGTGGAAAGCCTTTTGAGCAAGTTGTATATGTGAATTTAATTACTTTTTAATTTGTGTGAAAATATCAAATAATTTTTTTTATGAAACAAATGAGTATTTATTAGAAGTACTTGATTGGAAGTTCACATAATAGTAGTATATTAGATTAAGATCCGTCATTTGAACGTAATAAATTTAGTATATATATATATATATATTGTTATTTATTTGCATTTTTACTTATATTAAATTAGTGAGAGGTCAGAGATTATTACATATATAATTAAATTGGTGTGGACATATAAATCAAAATAATCATTTTATTTACGATCATTTCCAAATAATAATATATAATATAACTTAATTTAAACTATATTAATATGTATAATATAATATTTATTAAATAATAAATCTTATTCATATAATTTATGAACATTTATATCTTATTATAAATTTAAATTAAAACATTTATCACAAATTTTCAAAGTGAGATATTTTAAAATTTAATTAATTTATATTAGTTTGAAAAAATCAAAATATAACATATATATAAAAGTCGAAATTTTTATTATTTGGTTAATTTGATTGTATAATTTATTTTAGTAAACTGATGTAAACTGTTATATATAATCATCTTTCTAGCGAATATATTAACTGGTCACTTTTCAAATTTTTCTGTGATTAATTTCCCAGAAATTATTGGCAGTTAAATACTTAAAATCGATCAGAAGAGCAGCGAGACACAATGATACACATTAATTATCTTGAGAAAAAACTCTAATACTTGCCCCCCTATACACTTTTTTAAAGAACATTTTTAAAAACATATGAAATAATACGTAGTTGAGATTTTTTTTTTGACGAAAGGCTTTCAATTAAAATGCTAGAACACTACAAGAAAACATGTCTGTTGCAAGGGAAAAAATCATCGCAATTCTGTTGCAAATCGTCATTTGCAAGAGAATTGCGAGGAAAACACATTCCTCGCAAATCCTTACTCGCAAATTAAAAACGCTCGTAATTCCGTTGCAAATTTGCGAGGGAAAATAGTTCCTTGCAAATTTGCGACGGACCTCATTTCGTTGCAAATTTGCAACGAACTTCATTTCGTTGCAAATTAGCGAGAGATTCGCAAGAAAATAATTCTATTGCAAATTGCTTTACAAATATTAAAAAAAAATATATTAAAAAAAACAAAATCAAAATACAAATAAATATATAAAATATATATATTGAAACCAGTACGTACATATGCATACAAATACATATTTAAATACATGAATGGATATATTAAAAATCCTAAAAAAAAAAAGAAATAATACACTGGTTTAGTTAATTTAACCGGTTTAACTAAACCTAAAACTAAATCTAAACAAACCTAATTAAGCCTAACCAACCCTAATTGTAAAAAAAAACTCTTAACCCTAGAAGATAGTCAGCCGCCTCCACCGCACCACCACTGCGACTGCCGCACAACCACGCCCACGGCGACAATGGCTGGCCTTGTCACCTTAACCATCAGGCTTCTTCTCCATCCTTCACCTACATTTACCAAAACGAAAAAAAAATCAGATGTAAACACAGAGAGATGGAGAAAGAGAGAGAGGTTAAACCGTGGTGGTGTGGTTCCGGCCTCGTCTTGCCTTGCCTCCTCCAACCCTTAAACTAAATCAGTTCAAAACAGAGAAACAGAGAAACAGAGGGACAGAGAGATAGTAAGATAGAGGTTGGACCTTGGTGGTGGTAGTGTAGCGAGCGTCGCACGAGCTCTGTGGCCGTGAGATAAATAGATCCGGCAGTGAGAGAGAGAGAGGAGAGCTGGCGGTGAGGGTTCCGGCGCGTCGTCAGGAGCTCTGGCGAAAGGAGATATGGAGGCAAGGAGGAGGGCAAGGGAGGAGAGAAAAGAAAAAAAAATATGTTTTTTTTTACTTTGACGGCAGAACTGAAGAAGAAGATTAGGTTAATGTGTTTATATATTGACCTAGTTTCCGTTGCAAATCTCTCGCAAATTTGCAATGAAATTGCGAGAGTTTTCTTTTTTCAGGATTCCATTGCAAATCCGTTGCAAATCTATATCTATATATAATTCTCTGTATTTTAGAATTTCATTTGGGGTTTTATTAAGTTTTGGATAAACTAATATGTATTCTCTTTATTTAGTTTAAAAATATTTTAAAATTAATTTGAGAATATAAACTTGAAAAGTTCTAAATTTATATTTATGGTTTAGGTTTGGGTTAGGGATAACATAACTTGATTTAATATCATTTATAAATTTATTTAATTAGTGTATTATGATATAAGGTTGTTTTTTATGTAAGGTTAATTTGGAGTATTAGGTTTGAAGTTTAGAGTTTAAATTTAGGAATATTTTTTTAATATTTTAGATTATTAGTTTATGTTAATTTTTGGTGATTAAATTTGAAAATGTTAAATTTGGTGTTTGGATTTTATGATTTGGGGTATAAGGTTTAGGTTATAAGTGTATGGTTTGTAATATAGTGTTTGAGGTATAAATTTAAGTTTTGGAACTAAATTCTAAAAGATTAAATTTTAAAGTTAAGTTTAAGATTTGTTGTTTAAATTTGAAAATACTTGTTTTTTGTTTAGATAAATGATTTGGGGTATAGAGTTTATATGTAGATTTTAGGGTTTGAGATATAGTGTTTGAATTTAGATTAGTGATTTTTGTTTTTGAAATGTATAATGTAAAATTTTAAATTTTGTATTGTAGTTTAAGATATTATATATATATATATATACAGTATTATGTTATAAAAATTAGATTTTATTTAATGTTTGAATTGAGAAAAATAATTTTGCAAGGGAAATGCAATGGATCCCTCACAATTCTCTTGCAAATTTGCAAGGGAATTGCGAGGAGCCACTTGCAAAATCATTGCAAATTCATAAATAGTGTATTTTAGAGTTTCATTTAGGGTTTTGTTACGTTTTCGGTAGACTATATGTATTTTGTGATTCGGTTCAAAATAAATAATTAATAATTAATATGTTTTACATTTTCTGGAAATTTAGTTGACGTATATGAATTATATAAGTTATAAGGGTTTGATGTTAACATGCATATATGTTAACTAGAGTATAAGATACATGAAGCTATAAAAATCTTAGATAAACAATCTTACCATCATTCATATAAGAGGAAATGTGAGAAATAGCCAATGTTTAAATACACCAAAATCATTGATGAAACCCCAAACCTTTCTAAATGTTTGAAACAATGGATTTGCAAAGAAATTGCAAGTGGCCCTCGCAAATCCCTTGCAAATTTGCGAGGGATTCTGTTTTCCTCGCAAATTTGCAAGGGATTTGTGACGGATCCATTGCAATTTCCTTGTAAATTTGCGACTGTTTGGATTCGCTTGCAAATTTGCAAGAGAATTGCGAGGGATCCCTTGCAAATTCCTTGCAAATTCATAAGTCATTGATTTTAGGGTTTCGTTTGTGGTTTTGTTATATTTATTGTAGACTAATATTTATCTTTTAATCTTTTTTTGAAAATAATAATTAAAGTGAAAATTTGTTTCATTTTTTTAGAAATTTATTTGATGTGTATTTATTGTATAAATTATATAGTTTTGATGTTTAGTACTTCGTGATATTAGTTAAAGTATCAGAAAATATTAATCCTGTGAATATTAGTTGACTGATATTATAATTTTCCAAAAATATTTGTCGGTATACTTGTTAAATACTAAATATTTAAGTTTAATATTTTATTTATTAACTTTATTTGATTTTATGAGAGAAATGTGATAAAATTTATAAATATCACATAAATTCTTGCAAATTCCTCGCAAATTTGCGACAGTTTTGCAACAGAATTGTAAGAGAAAATAAAACCCTCGCAAATCTCTCGGAAATTTGCAAGGGAAAACTAATCATCGCAAATGAGCGAGGGATTTGCGAGGACTCTGTCACTTCCCTCGCAAATCGCTTGCAAATTTGCGAGGACTTGTTTTTCCTTGCAAATTTGCGAGAAATTTGCGAGGAATTTATTTTCTCTTGTAATTCCGTTGCAAACCTGTCGCAAATTTGCAATGAAAAATTTTACTCGCAAATTTCCCTTGCAATAGACTTGTTTTCTTGTAGTGGAAAAGTTATAAAGATATAAGGACCTTAGAGTTCAAAATAAAACCATCATACATAAAAGTTTCAATCTTGAGAAACAACGAAGGGTGTAACTGGTTTAAAATAAAAGGAATAATAGGAATAGTAGGAATCATTATTTATGGAATTAATGGAATGGAATCATCATTCCACTTGTTCCAAAACGTTTTTGATCTGGAATGATTTTTCAAATGAAAGTTATTTTTTTCTCTGGAATAATATGGAATGTTTGGAATGAAATGGAATGGTCTTTTCATTTTGTTTTTGTAACGGGTAAACAATTTTTGGAATACACATAAATTGAGCATTCAGGAAGTTTCTATTCCAAAAATATGCATTCCAGTTACAGCCGAAGCAACCCAGCAGAGAGTTCATCATAAAATCAAGTAAAGACGGGCGCGTAAGTACATGCGCTTCTCCCAAATCGAACTCAGGCGACTCCGTAACCCTAATACTTCTCTGCATCAAATTGACGGTTTCCTCCCTCCATCTCGAAGATCCCCTTGTGTTTTTTGAAGAATGGAAGCTTTTTCAACCGGTGACGGCGAAGCTCCCATACCATCCGACGCTCCTCCATCGCAGCTCACAACTTCTGCTTCTGCTACTCACAATCTCGACTCCACCCTCGTTGATTCCTTACATGACTCATCTCCTGTCGACGCCGTCACTGATGTCGATGTGGTTGCTACTGTTTCTGATGATGCTCGACCGGAAAGTTCCGAACTTGAAGAAGATGGGGAACAGCTTGACAAAGATGAGGGAACTACCTTCGTTCAGTCTTTTGGAGCGTGGTCCAGCCCCTTCACTACACACCCCCTCCGACCCCTCCGGATCCAGCAACTCCATGACTAGGAATCTCTGAGGCAGTTAAGTGTCAAATAGATTCTTTCTGGCCAATGATTGGTGAGGCTATCATCAATGGTCCCAAAACTAAGAAGGGACAATTGTCGTTCTCTGTACAAGCAACGCCACAACTACCAGTAAGAGAAATTCCACCTCTGGCACTTAAGGAAGATTGTAGTCTTCGATTCCCATGGGCTGCTTGTATGAACCAGTCCACTAGGAATCTCTTCCGTGCTACTGAACCGACTTATCGTCTAGATGGCACGCCTCGAATCACAATTCCCTCTAAGGTACTTAGATTAGGACCGGAGAATAAGGAAGAGTATGTGGTTGGACAGTTTCATAGGTGTTCAAGACCTCCTGGAGGTCTTATACATGCAATTCTTAATAGGTTATGGGGTCGGGAATGTAGGATTACATGCCGGAAGTTAGAAAACTTGTCATTTTTATTTCATGTTCCTCATGAAAATACTTGTAAATGAGTTATTCAACGGGCGTATGACATGTTGATGATTGTCTATTCTTTGTGGCCCCTTGGAGTCCTGTTAACTCTTTCAAAACACCTGAGATCTCGACCGTGCCAGTGTGTACCAGATTCTTGCTTCTCTAGACTTGGCATCAGTCACATAGCATCGGGTTTGGGAGAACCAATGCTTATTCACAAGCCTCATTTAGATCTAACAAACATGGGAGAAGCAAAAATACTAGTTGAAGTGGAGTTGGATAAACCGTTCCCGAAACTCATTGCACTGAATGACAAGCAAGGAAACATCTACTTGGTAGAAGTTGAGTACTCTTGGATTCCTAGTGGATGTGAAATGTGTGGTGCACTTGGTCATAAAGAGAAAAGGTGCTTATTACCACTTCAGCCACAAAATTTTGCTCCTACTACAAAGGAGCCTCAAGTTACAAATGAAAAGATTCCAATGGTGGACATTGTCAACCTGCTCCAAAGCTCACGCTCACCTACTACACGTCAACCACATGAGATTTCTGAAAAGTCAGTGGCCACCCTTCCTTCCGAGGGTGCATTTGCTAGTCTGATCACACATTCGCATGAGGTACACACTACCCCTTGCTCTCAGATTGATAACACTTTACCTCTGTTAGCAGCTGACGAAGCTGCGTCAACTCAGTCACTTATTATGGAAGATATTCCATCAAGTTCTATCATTTTGGAAGGCTTTCAAGCTTCTGAAATTGAGCAACCAGTTGATCCTCGTTCTCCTCTCACTCTTGATCATCATCGATTTCATATGGAGCCAGAAACTCCACTTGCATATGGGAAAGGTACTGGTTTTGATGTGGTAGGAGACTCTTCTAGTTACGCTATAACTTGAGGACGAAGGACAGTAAAACCAACACAAAAGATTCAAGATATGGGATGGACAAAAATTAGTGGAAGAGGTAAACCAGGTCGCCGAGACCGAGGGAACTACAATTACTAGTTAATATCTTCTTTTATCTTGCTTTCTAGGATTTGAATGTGAATCCTTATCTAGGGTCTCTTTAAACTCTTTTATTTGATGCCAACTTTATCAAACTTATCGATGAAAACTCATACTTGTATTTTCTTGCATTTTAATTTGAAAGTCTTTTTTGAAAAAAAAAAAGTGTGTTCATCATACTTAGTTGAGAAATTTTACTATATGTTCATCAAAATATAGGACACGTGTGTATGAAATTAAAATTGCTTTTGAGAAGTGTGCATGAAACTTTTAATCATTTTTATAGTTTATGGTCAAACTCAATAACGAACTGGTTTGTTTTGAAACTTATGTAGGCTATACCCGCAAAGTGTTTTTGTAAAAGAAAAGTATTTTTAAATGAGATTTTTAAAAATAACTAAATTATTTATATATATATATTTTTAATTATAAATATATTATTTTAATTATTTTTAGAAAAATTAAATTAAATAATTATTTTTTTGAAAAAATTATTATATGTGAACTTTTTTTGCGGGTTATGCATGTTGAAATTTTGAAAAAATGAATCGATTCGCAGATTAGCGATCAAATGGGTCAGTTGATCCATGTACCCAATTCTAATGACTATTATTTTTTGCAGTCCATGGACCGGGTAAAATGATAAAATCATCTTTAGACAATACAAAAACCTTAAGCTAAATTGGACTAAACTAAAATTATTTGATGACAAATGACTTGAGCTAAATAAATTTAGTAATTAAGATAACGTAGTCACCAAACTACGAACTTGATTGCAAATGTCAAAACTAAATACACTTGGTGATTAACTAAGATAACTTAGTAACAAATGAGTAAACGAAGGTATATTAGTGACTAATCAAGGTAAATTAGTAACAAACAACTAAAGCTTAGTAAATTTATTGTGACAAATGTCCAAGTTACTTTATGACTAAGTTTTGAATTTTTCTACAAATAAACATTTCTCCTCTCCATACAAGACAATGCATCAAATACATTCACAACAAAAAGATGCATGAAATAAATTTCCATAAACTTTCATACCATCTATACTCACTTTTCCAACAAATGTTTTTATGTGTGTCGATTAAATCACTAAATTATATCAATACTTATGCATAATATTTTACATAATAAACATAAGCAAAATATAAGAATTTTAAAGCAAAATATGAGAATATTACACTAAAAACTTTCTAAATTAATAATGTTGGGACTATAATAATTTATTAATTAATAGAGTAACTAATTTACAAAGTTTCCTTTTTTCTATTTTAGAATATTTTTTAATAATTGATTTTACTGTATTATATTAATGTAATTTAGATATTCTACATTCATATTGCTTATATCATATCATTTGGTGTATATAAAATATATTTCATAATAATTTAAATGTGTTTTAGATATAATTTTAATAATTATTATCAAAATATATCAAAATATTAATAAAATGTCCAAATAATTTCATTTTGAATATAAGCAAACATAAAATGGTTCGTTACTGCTTATACTTTTTTGTCAGCTTACTACTTATACAAATATATATATATTAGTTTATGATTTTAATAGGAACATATATTTCTATAAGTTTTTCTAAAAATATTATCTTACTATTTTATCGATGTGTCATATTTTGAACCGGCACAACTGATGATCGAAGAAATTTATTAATTTATAAAGTTTATTAATTTTGTGAATATTAATTTATATAATTTCTACTATATTTTTTACATATAAAATATAAGCAAAATATGAGAATAAAATATATGATAATAACTGGAAGAATAATAATTTTCCATGAGGGTGTAGTCAGCGGCTAAGGTCGAAGACGATAATGCTAGGAAGAGGAGGAAGATAAAGGAGAGAGCCTCCGTGATCTTCATCGATCAGAGCACCAAAAGAAAAACTTAAGAATCCTTCGCCAATGAAAAGTTACAGATAAAAAAAGAGTGGAAGTGAAGGTGGTTTGATAGTGAAGATTAAACATAAATTAAGATTCGGGAATTGGTGTTGCCTTCCTCAATGCGTTTTAGGTTACAGATCGAGAAAGAGTGGAAGTGGCTGGTTAGAGTAGTAGGAGAGTGAAGTTTGAACATACCTTAAGAAACAGACAGTTTACTTGCCTTCCTCAACACGGAAAAAAATCAGATTTAAAATTGGAAAAGTTAGAGATTGAGAAAGAGTGGAAGTGGAGCTGGTTTTGAGTAGTACGAGAGTGAAGTATGAACATACATTGGATTTAGGTACAAGGATAATAGTTCACGTGTGCATGAATGCAAAGAGAAGTTCATTAGAAACAAATATCTTACTATTTAAAACTTAGTTTTTCAAAGTTAGTAATTAATATGATCATGACATGTGTTAATAACTTTTTTTTAAGATTGTGACATGTGTTAATCTATCTCATAATTAAAAATATACTAGGTGATTTTCCTGTACTCATGCACGAATATAATATTTATAAAGTAAATATACTATAATAATTACTTACTATTTACTTTTTAACTTTATATTAATTTGTAATTGTATGCATAATTTCTTTTAATAATATTATATTACTTTAATTAGACATATGATTTTAGATATTTTATATGTTGTCAGTTTTGTTATTTTTACATTCGATTTAGTTATCATTTGGATATACTGGTTCACATTTATTTCTCCGAATTCGATTATAATATTTTTGTTCTAAATATATTAAAATTTTGATTAATTTTCTTATTTTCATTTAGGTTGGTTGGTTGTCTTATTATATGTAAATATATTTTAGGATGATTATTTATAAATTAAGATATATTGTGTTTAAAATGAAATAAAAGAAAAACTAAAGTGTAGGATTTTAAATTAAATAAATTAATATAACGATGATATTTCAAATTAAATAAATTAATATAACGATGATATTATGAAGTCTTATGAAGAACTAAATTGTACCAGTTGATTAATATTTTATTTTCATTTGTTAATATGTTTTGAATCATCCTATAATTTATATTTATAAAATTAACTATTACTATAAAATTATATATTCTTATTGTAGTTTAATATATGCTATTAGATATAAGTTGGATTAGTCGAGGTACTCATGTTGTAAGTATATTAAGTTGCATATAATCTTTCAAATTCAAACTGAAATATAATTATTTTTACTATAGTTAAGTCATATCAAATTTATCTTTTAATGTGCATGTATTTTCATATATTTATCAATGATCAATAGGAAGTTACATTCATAAGTAACTCATATATTTTTGGAAGCTCATGAATACATATCAATATCTACAGTAATTAAAATATTTTATAAATTCTAAATAATTTTATGCCTTAGATTTATTGAATGGTAAACTGAAATTTGTTATAAATAATCTTAAAAATCTGAATTCAATTTTTCTTTCGTATTTTGATTATAGTTATGTTAATTTCCACTAACATAAAAAATAAAATTTAAAATCATATTTATATTAAGAAAACATATTATTTTAATAATGGTAAAATATAATATATCTACCTTGTTAAAGTATATCATGTTATTTTAATTTAAAATATTTTGTAATTATTTGATCAAAAGATGTTTACTGTTAAAATCTATTTTTCATTTTCTAATATCTCTTATAAATAAACAGTAAAAAGTTGTGATTGTATTTGAGAAATTATATTATATAAGTAAAATATAATTTATAGTTATTTTTTGCTGTAATTGAAAGATATTATAGTCAGACAAATTTTGGAAATAAATAAAAACATTTCAATAATACTAATTATAAACTATTTTTAGTCAATTAAACATATATTTTAATGTTACTTAATTATTTTATGTAATCATCTAAGAAAATATATAAATATATAAAAGTATTTCTATTAATTTGAAATTGTATTGTTTAAAATTATCTTTTAAAATAAATAATATTTATTTTTCTAATATCAAAATTATCTATGTGAAATTTTTCTTTTATGAAATCACATTATATACAAATATATATTTTCATCTAATAAAATATAGATATAAATAAATTATTTTATTATTTGAAAAGTATATTTTATGTTGTTTTTAAATGAAATATTACTATTTTGTGAACTTTCCTTTTTAATGAAATCATATTTATATAGGCATATATTTTTGTTTTTAAATTTATTTTTTAAACTTTATAAATGATTCCTTTTTATTATATGTGTTACTTGGACAATTTTAAAAAGGAAACTAAATAAAAAGTTAATAAAATATTTAACTATAATAATTTTAATTCATTAAGGATATCCGTGTAATTAACCATCGTGAGAGTTAACGTAAGCGCGACACATAGGAAACTGACTTCTCAAATAATATTATAGAGATATACTAAGATAATAACAAAAATAATTTTTTAAAAACTTAATTGTAAGTATTACTATTATCTAATAGTAATTTCCATTTTAAAAATCCTAAACAAAAGATAATTGCAAAAGATTATTTGATAGTAATTTTCTTTTTAATATTGTCAAATAGGTTAAAAATTATAATGATATAAAATATATATACTAAAATAACAAAAAAAAATGAATTTTGAAAGTTGTTTCATAGTAAAAAAAAAAGAAATTCTAAAAACTGTTTATATAATATTCTTTTATAAATTTTCCTGTAAAATCCTAAACAAAAAAAAAGATTTGAAAAATAAATTGTAAAAGACTATATTAAGCTTGGTTCATGATTGTGACACATGGCATTTATATGTTTAAAATTGTGATATATGTAAAACTATCTCATAATTAAAAATAAATATGCTGAGATAATAAAAACAATTTTTGTTATAATATATAAAGTTTGGTTCTTCAAAGTTAGTAATTAAGTTGAGTTGAGGCCGTTGATTTGGAGGAAGCTCCTTAAGTTGAGGCCGTTGGCATATCAATTCATTCTTTTTGAGATCAATGATGGCCACTCTGCTTTTTTTCTGGTATGATAACTGGCTGCAGATGGGGAGGCTCTTGGATATAGCGGGTGATGTGGGCACATACTACCTTGGAGTATCGAGAACCGCTCGAGTTAGTGAAGCAGTTCTTCATCAGAGATGGAACATCACGGGGCATAGGAGCAGGCATTTTCATGATCTTCATGATCGTATCCAGGCAGAAAGGGTCCCTATGGACGAGCATGGAAGTGATGTGGTGCTCTGGAAGCATGCAGATGATACTTATAAATCTCACTTCTCATCGAGCAAAAGAGGGGATCAAATTCGAGTAAAAAGAGAAAAGGTGGTTTTGAGCAAGAGTGTATGGTTTCCACAGGGACTCCCTAGGTATTCTTTCATTGTATGGCTGGCGATAAAGGATCGTTTATCAACGGGAGTTCGTATGAGGGCTTGGGGTATTCAACAAGGATGCATGCTATGTGGAGAAAGAGATGAGTCGAGGGATCATATCTTTTTTGCTTGTCCTTTGACCTATACTGTATGAGACAGACTTGCAGGCTGATTATGTGGTAGAAGGACTAATCCCGACTGGCACCTCACTTTGCAGTTTATTACCAGTAACACTCTTAGCAGCAAAAACAAGGTACTTGTCAAAATGCTGTTTTAGACCTGCATTTATTACATGTGGAAGGAGAGGAATGACCGCATGCATCAGAAAGGCTCTCGCACTACAGAGCAAACTGTCCGACTCATTGACAAGACCTTAAGAAATAGAATCAGTTCTCTAAGATACAAGACGGAAGGCCCAGAACATAAGCTAGTGGGGCTGATGCAACGTTGGTTCGAGGTTTTTGATTACACAAATATTTTTTCTCGAGCACTTTCTTGTGTATAGCTCATAGTTTTTTTGCTCTGCCATTGTAAATGCCTATTCTTTATCTTAATCAATAAATTTTACATTTTATCCAAAAAAAATGATAGAGAATGTATAAATTATTATCAAATCTTTATTGTTTAAAATTATTAATTATCATATATATTTTGATCAGATTAATTAATTCCATATGTTCTATTTAAAGAAATAATGAAGAATATCTTTATAGTAATAATTAATTATATGATTAGGTTAATGAAAAATGTACTATATGTTTAGATGAACCAACTTATTTTTCTAAAGTTTTTAAAATTAATTATCGTGATAACACATGTCATGTCATGGTTTAAAGGATGTAATGTTTCTCTTTAATATATAAGAGATATTATTTCCTTTGAGAAGACTAATAGTGCTATCATTATTGCGAGCAAATTGTATAAAGATCCTAATTTTGTTGTTACAAAAAAAAGATCCCCATTTTTGTGGGAAGCGTTTAGATAAACTAATTTATTTTTCTATGAACTTTAAAATTAATTTTCGTGATGATACGTGTCAGGGTTAAAGCTTTGTAATGTTTGTCTTTTAATATATAGAAAATATTATTCATTTTGAGAAGGCGGCTAATGGTGCTATCATTATTGTGAGCAAGTTGTATGATGATCCTCATGTTGTTGTTGCAAAAAAAAAAAGGGATCCTCAGTTTTGTGGGAGGCCTTTCAAACTGAGGGGACTCCTCTTCATAAACCCCCCCCCCCCCCCCCCCCCCCTCAATTCAAGAGCAGATCAGCAGAGAACATCAACACATGCAACAACTGACTCTGACAGACAATTAGAGTTCCCTACAAAGTTTTACAGCCTTTCTCAGAAACTAAACTGGCCCTATTAGTTACTGTTGAGTGTTGACCTGTTTGCCGTGGTGACAAAGTCAGAGTAATTGAAGTTATTAATTAAAGGGTTCAAGTGATGGAACTTGTTGGTCTCAGCAACTTGCGGTGGAGAATCTCAAGCCTTTTATTTAGAGTAACCCGGACAAAATGCTCGTCTCCAAATAAGGAAAGTCTTTTATTTAGTGAAAGCTACTAAAACATTACACTTCAAATAGAAATACATGCCCTTTTTCCTATGATATTTTGGTAAATAATGCCAAATGACTAGTCTCTTCTGATACACCATTTTTTTTTTTACTTTGTTGCTATATGGAACTCTTCATCTTTAAGGAACTGATAAAGTCGTCTAATGAGCTGCATGAGGAACCTCCAGGTCTAACAGAGGATTCAAGCTTCTTTTTCAATTCAATAGCTCTTTTCCTCATGTGTGCTCCTTCTTCATCCACAAGCAACCTCTTCACAGCTCTCTCCACATCTTCTTTCTCAAGCTCTCCCTCCAATTGAAACCCAACTCTCCAAACACTCTGTAAGTACCTAGCATTGACTTTCTGATCTCCAGTAAAAGGCCTACATATCATTGGAACACCTTCCCCAATGCTCTCTAGTGTCGAGTTCCATCCACAGTGACTCCAAAAACCTCCTACTGCAGGATGTCTGAGAACTTCCATCTGTGGGGCCCATTTCACAATGTAACCTCTCTCTGAGACCAGCTTGCTGAACTCCTCTGGTAAGGACTCTGTCCACTCCGAGGAAGGAATAGAACCGGGTCGGATCACCCACAAGAAAGGTTGGTTGCTATTACTCAACCCCCAAGCCATCTCTAATGCGTCTTTGATTTCCATTAAAGCTAAGCTTCCTAAGCTTACGTATATAACTGATCTTGGTTTCTGCATGTTCAACCACTCGATGCAGCTTCTGTCCTCTTCAAGCAAACTAGAAGGTGCAGAAGCTGCGATGTGAAGCGGGCCTATAGGATAAACCGGAACTTGTAGTTCTCGTTGCAACCGCGCCAAAGTCGAGCTCTCTAGACAAGTCGATGTATTGATGATAACAGCAGAAGCTGTTCCAATGTTGACAGTTTCACTGTAAACACGTGGAATACTCTCTATTGGCCCAAAAGCTGAAGTTGGTAGGTCCTTGTACCTTAAAGGATGTAACCCTGGAAACAGCTTGTCTTGCAGTTCAAGATCTGCATAAACCAAATGGGTTTATTAGTCTTAAATGGATTCTGAAAGACTAAGGTAAGAATCTTGACTACCTTTCATGTCGGTCAAGAACTTATCTGCGTTGACTTTGGCAATAACAGAGCGGCAGAGAAAGGCAGTAGCACTTGTAGTACTGAAGACAACACTAGGAAGTTGAAACTCCTTAGCCGCAGCTTTTGAGAGAGACATGTACTCGTCGTAGATGACACAAGCAATCTCATCATCGTCTCCTTGTTCCTTCAGTAGCTGACCTAAACATTGCTTGAAGCTTGCCTCGCAGACTTGATTGAGCTTCAACATGAACTGGAGTGGCCCGAGGTTCTTGAGATCAGACTCTGTTAAACTACCTGGGATGGTGAGAAAGTTAAAGTCAGAGAAGTATTTGGAAGAGCTGACTCGGTTATACTGTGTCTGAACAACAGTGATGGAGAAGCCTTTAGAGTGAAGAGCTTTCCCTAGTTGCATAATAGG
This sequence comes from Raphanus sativus, assembly GCF_000801105.2. Classification (NCBI taxonomy): domain Eukaryota; kingdom Viridiplantae; phylum Streptophyta; class Magnoliopsida; order Brassicales; family Brassicaceae; genus Raphanus; species Raphanus sativus. The sequence continues at coordinate 5,786,155 of NC_079519.1, read as the reverse complement.
AGTGACATGTCCTTGTGCTGGTACTGGAACCAACACTATCCTTCTCTTCTTCACTACTAGATTTTGATCCATTATGTAGGAATGGAGACAGAGATGAGGATACTATTACATAGAGAGATCTGTTTCTGAATCTGATTTATAGTTATAAGACACGTGAGATATACATTCACTGTTCCTTTGGTCTTAAGATTTTATTTTATTTTATACATTCTTATTAGTTGGAAAATTCAGATCTGATGGTTAGGGGAAGCTTTAAAAACTTTTCGTAATTAATTGTGTGCAAGGACCAGCACAAGCACGTGGCCCGTGGCTTTTGGACTAGTAATAAAGTCTTACGTTTGTCTTCTTCTTATAAAGTCTATCTTCTCATTGCTGGATAATAGCAACACAAAATGTTGAAGAAAGTTTTCGGCGTTATCGGAAGACTTCGCGATAAAGTAAAAGAAAAGATGTTGACACATAGCTCAATCTTGTTGGCGTTTCCAGATCTGTTTAGATATATCTTGAAGCTTAATTATCACAGTTCACGAATCATCTGTCGTTTAGTTTACTTAAGTTATGTGACATACTGTATGCTTGTGCAAGTTCCATTACTTTAGGTTTAGTTTTTTTTCTGTCTTTTTGGTAGTTGGAGTAGCTAGTTTTGTCTTTTTCATAATTTTAGGTTTGGTTTTATCTTTTTTTTTGTAGTTGCAGTAGTTGGAGATTTCGTATTCGATTAGGTATGTCTATTTATAGTAATATTCCGAGTCGTTTTACCGAATGAATCATCCATGGCATGTGATGAGTTTTACCGAATCTTAATCATTTGAAGAATGCCAGTCTTGCCGTACTTTCATTCATTTAACCGGAGCAGTTTCATTACTTGTAACCAATTTGTAAATTTGTTTCCTTTGTTATGTATGTGTTGTTGTTATTAGACACTAAGTGTCCAATTTCGGTAGTTAAAAAAGAATCTTAAACGATATATATAATTTAGATGAGATACTTCTCTTAATCACCAATTTGTTTAAGCTGAAAGTCCATATGATTTAGTATGGTATTAAAGTCTGATTCACGTAATTCAACTCGATACACATCGATATCGTCTAAAGTTGGCCCATTGATTTTTATCCGAACATTTCGAAGTTAATGTTCAAAGAACAATCATTTCGAAAGGATGTATTAGAAACATTAGTTGGAAAAGATCATAAACAATATTAAACTAGATGGGTTATCAATTCTTATGTATATGTGTATATTTAAAAATTGTTATTTTGTAGAATTGGTTTACTTAGTGAATTAATTTGAAAAATATAAATGTATAAAAACTTTAAACATCACTGAATCAAGTTTTTGTTCAGAAACAACACAAAATGAAAAGAAAATCATTAAAATAGTCCTATTTATTTTTTATACTTTAGATTTGAATTTATTGATTATAGTTTAGGGATTGGTAATTATGGAGTGAGATTAAGATTCTGGTTTAGGATGTAGGATAATTCAATGTTTCTATTGATAGAAAAATGTTATTTTAGCAATTTTGTTTTTTTGAGTTCTAATTTTCTTATAAACACTAAAGATACTTTGTGAAAATGTTACTATGTATGTATGATACATATTGCGAAAACACTTGATTGGTTTGAAAAGATACTCTATAGAAAACCTATTTTCCATAAACTCAAAAATAACAAAACCTTAATTTACTAAATTTCTATGAGAAATAATTAGAAAAATATGATAAGATATAAAATTCTTTTATAGAAATTTCACGTTTTACAATTTAAAATAGGATAAAAATACATTAACATATATCAACATCGACCATTCAATTTATGTTTAGCATAGAACTTCATATCTTTGCATTTAACTTGACCAAACGATTATCTATCTAGTTTCTAGGAAGATACAGCCATTTGATAAAACATTCAGTGTTGTAATTCTATGAATTTTGATTATACATGAATATAACATTTATATCAAATCTAAGTCATATTTGATGATCAAATGCAGAAGGAGCCTTTGGATCAAACAGTATTTACCCAGCTGCTGCCTGGAACCCTACTCAACTTCCTCTTCTTTATCATCTTCTTCATCCTAACCACACTTCCCCAACTACCTGCATTGGCATACAAACTGGACAAAAGCAATCTATTCCCTGAGTTCACTGGTTCAAGCTCTGCTAATCGCTCTGCTGCAATCCTTGCAAGCTCCATGTTCCCATGATTCCTACACGCACCTAACAAAGCACCCCACACAAACAAATCCGGCTCCATTGGCATAGTCTTTATCATCTCATAGGCCTCAACAAGCTTCCCTGCTCGTCCCAAAAGATCCACCATACAAGCGTAATGCTCCAACCTCGGCTCGATTCTGTACTTGTTCTGCATCAAAAGGAACAACTTCTGCCCAAGATCTGTTAACCCGCCGTGGCTGCAGGCTGTGAGGATGGCCGTGAATGTTAAGTGGTCGAGTCTCTCCCCCGTTGCTTCCATCTGTTCAAACAGCTCAACAGCTTTTTCTGAGAGCCCGTGATTTGCGTAGCAGAAGATCATGGAGTTGAAAGTAACCGTTGTCTTCTTGGGAGTTTTGTGAAACAAGATCATCGCTTCTGATATGAATCCGCATTTCCCGTACATATCGAGCAAAGCACTTCTAACGAAACCGTGACCTTCAAGTCCACTGACCACCGAGTAGCCGTGAATCTCCTTCCCCTGCTTCACATTCGCGAGCGTGGTGCAAGCAGGCAAAAGGGTAGTGATCGTAGCTGAGTTTGGATACAACCCATGAGTTAACATCTGTCTAAAAGCACCAAAAGCTTTAGCGTTCTGAAAGTTATACACAAGGCCTGATATAATAGAAGTCCATGACACAACGTCAGGCTTGTGACCATTCAAACACATCATCTCAAGCATCTCAGATACTTTTTCTTCGTCTCCAATATTCGAGAAACCTGCGATCAGAGCATTCCAAGTGATGATATCAGGTTTTATCCCCACTAGTTTCATATCTTGCACCAAGTTTAAAGCTTCATCTGCTTGGCCATTGTTAGCATAACCAGAGATCATAGCATTGAACACAACCAAATCATGTTCAGACAGATCACTAAACACCTTCCTCGCATTATCTACCTCCCCGAACCTCGAATACATATCAATAAGCGAACTAACTATAAAACCATCAGACTCAAACGAACATTTGAGAACCATACAATGCATCATCTTCCCAAACTCTTGGTCAAGCAGATCACGGCTTGCTTTAAGAACACTAGGAACGATGAAAGCATCAAGCTTTAAACCTTCTTTGTTCATTTCCTTAAAGACACCCAAAGACTCCTGGTAATACCCGTTTCGAGCACAAGCCCCAATCATGACAACCCATCCACTAATATCTCTCTTGGGCATTTCGTCGAACACCTTCTTGGCATCTGTAATTTCTCCGCATTCCACGTAGAAAGACACAAGCTTAGCTGCGATTCTCGTCAAGCGAGCGATCCCGGATGTCACGAGATGAGCGTGAAGCTCTCTTCCTTGGGGCAAGAGTCGATCTCGACCGTTGCTTTCGATGAGTTGGACGTAAGAACCGATTGAACATAACCGAGAAGAACAAGGAATGGTGGAGAATCTGTTCATGAATAAGGATAAAAGGTTGAAACTTTATCAGAAACAGCATTACGATGGTACGTTCCAGTGAAGAAAGTAAAGTTTAAAAACAGAGGTTAAAGAAGCAAGAACAGAGTTGTACCAGACAAATGGTACAAACCGATTTACATTTAACGGTTAAAACATCGGTTAAACAAAAACCGGTTTGGATTGTCCAAAACAGGAGGAGGGCTTTTATATTATCGATTCTGTTCTAACAAATTATTGAATCTCTAATTGACTACAGTCCTGAGTGATTGAATCCACCAACAAGCTTTTTGGTTCTTCGCTACAGGACATCATTGCAAGAGTTAACTAAAAAAAACAACCATAAAATCTGACAACTTTCAGCATATATCATAGTGGCATTAACTAGTTAGTGACAAAAGCTAGCGAACTGACTCCAAGATTTCTGCAATGGTGGTGCTTTGGGGAGACGTACGTAAGAGAGGGAGAAAAGGCTTGAGCTTATTCACCAAACCCTTAAACAAATCCACCCGCGTGACTTTCAGTGCCTTTTCGACCACGAAATGCCCGTACACACTCGTCGCCAGCTTCACCAACTCGTCTCCTTGGCACTTCAAAAGCTCTTCCACTACCAAAGCCTCTGTCTCCTCATCCCTCTCCAAAAGCTTCTCCACGATGTGTCTTCCACCCTCCGTAAACGAGAGCTCAGCGTAGTGGCCACGGAGTCTAACACTAATGTTACGCGTGCTACGCAAGGCACCGTGTTCAAGCGCGTGTTGGACCACAGAGGTCCCATAAGCATCGTAGCTTAGCAAGAGAGCGTTGTACGCGAGTTTACCAAGGAGGCAGTGTCTGCAGTACTCAAAATCATCGTCGGTTATGATTGCTCTGAGCATGATGCTGCCGTGCCGGGTACGCGCCAGGGAAACCGCGTGGTGGAGAAGTTGATCGCGCATTGCCCTTTTCTTGTCGTGTCTAAAAACTCGCATCCCTTGAATGGCGACGACGTAGGACACGTTCTTGTCCGTCATGGCGTGGAAGAAGTGGCGCAAGATAGCGACGCAGATTAAGGCGTCGGCGTTGTCTGATTTTCCGAGGAGTTTGTGTAGGCGGATGGAGCCGTTCTTGTTTCTTGCTATCTCCAAGAAATAGCGATCGTCGGGTTTTAACGTCAGCAACCCGACCATCCTCCAAAACTCGGTTTCGTTTAGCTTCGAGATCACTTCTTGAAACAGAGCCTCGTCTTCGTCTTCGCTGCTAGTCATGACGCTGGTCAGGGATCGCATACACGTCTCGTATTCTTGAGGAGTGAAGGAGGTGGAGCGAAGTGAGTTGAGTAAAGATTGAGCCTTGTCGTCAGCAAGATCGGTTTCTCTTGGTGGAGGAGTGGCGGTGGGGGGAGGACGAGGAGGAACCGTCGGGTGCTCTTGTTTGATGGAATCGCCGCCGTTTGCCATTGTATTAGTTATTTCTAAAGTAAGTGTTAAAGATCTTGAAGTGATAATGCCTATATATATGTATAGGAAAGTAAAAATATATGCATGGCGACGTGGAGAACACCTTTTAAATTTGTTTTCTTTTTCTTTTGATGTTATAATGTTATCTTACAGATTTCTCTGGATTTGTTAATCGACTTATGTTTAGTCCACTTCATTCATATTTATTAGAACTTTTGTCATACTGTTAAGTGGCACCAAATGTTAATTTCTGATTTGTTAATTGACTTATATCAAGTCCACTTCTTCCTTTTCCCTCCAAGATCCTTCTTTTATCGGATAAATTTTCCTGTATCAGAGTGCTGCTATATATGGCAACCGAAGGAGTTGTGATCAAAGACGGAGAAATCGAATGATAGTACCGAAAGCTCGAGTCTCTCCTTACGAGGTTCTTGGTGTGTGGCTCCATCAAGTTATAAAGAGGGCGTACCGTAAACTTGCTCTCAGCTACACCCAAATCATGTTAATAACGGGGTACTTATTTTTTTGGTTAACTTTATGAAATTGGAACTCTGTATGGATGGATGCTACATATTTGTCTATGCATTCAAAGTTATGGACGTGTGATTATGTATGGTGTTTTCCATGTGTATAAATGATTATGCTACTTGGAGTTAGTTGATGGAATCCAATTTACTTTAGTACTTAATCTCTACCTGTTTGTACGAAAGCATCATTTGATGACGCTAACGGCTGTGGTTAGAAGTGTTATCTGTGTTGTCATCTTTTGTGGGTGGTATTTAGGTTGATTGAGGTCAGTGTGATCTTATGCACAGCACACTTTATCATGCAGGTGAAATTTTGTGGGATGTACTTCAAATAAGCGACCAAGACAATGATGGATCAAGCAAAAAGGAGAAAGATTTCATTTTGACGAATTAAAGCTCCTCAACGGACACGAAGAACAGTATACAAGTGAATATTAAATGAGATAGAAGCAACCCTAGCTCAATTCAAAAAAGATCTTGGCTTGCAATAACAGTCTCAGAAGGTGCATGAAAATGTCCTTATATTCTGATGTTTGTTTATTTCTAAGTGTACATGTATTTCTTATAGAATATTCTTTCATGAAAGCAATATGTTGTATAGATGAGATCATGATTTACATAAATATAATTGCAATAAGAAAAAATCAAGATATAATTGATAATTCACACCGAAAAAATACTCTGAAAAGTACTATAAATCCGAATCCATGCTCCACATATCTATCTCATCATTATTTTCACTCACAAGATTAGATATCATTCTGTAGAATCAAAGCATCTACAATATGGCAAACGCTGATCCCTTCTCAATATCTACACTACTCAGTTCTTTACAACATCTACGTTTCACCTCCGCAACACAACCCATGACGACTCCGGCCGTTCCTCCTCCTCCTCCACGTGGCATCCTCTTCACCATTCCTCAACCAAGATACGACCCTCAACCTCTAAACAACTCATTCCCCGGCGGATTCTTAACTCCTCACTACCTGGACTCTCGTTTGCAGTCGATGTTCAACCTCATGACTAACAGCAAAGAAGAATATAACATTGGTCCGTTCAAAGAAATGGTCTCAAGGTTGTCCAGAAGAGAGCTTCAAAAGATGGCGTATCTGCTGACGTCAGATCCCGACTACTTCTTGGAGATCGCAAGAAACAAGAACGGCTCTCACCGTCTACAGAGACTCCTCGGAAAATCAGACGACGCGGACAACTTATTCTTCGCAGCGATCTTGCGTCGCTTCCTCCACGTCATGACAGATAGGTACGCGTCCTACGTGGCACTTCGAGGGATGCAAGTTTTTGACGACAAGAAGAAAGAGTTGATGTATGACGCATACATTCTCCCCCACGCGCTTCAACTGGCCTGTGACAGACACGGCTACATCGCCCTCAAGGAGGTAATAACCGACTTGGACCATCCTTTCTACAGAAACCAGCTCTTGGACATAGTCGCTCTCAACGCTCTCTCCCTAAGCTACGATGCTTACGGGAACTATGTGGTCCAACACGTGCTTACACTGAATGACTTGCGTTGCACGTTAAACATTGCGGTTAGTCTCGTTGGCCATTGCGTTGAGCTCTCGTTCGACAAGTTTGGAAGCTACATCGTGGAGAAGCTTTTGGAGACGGAGGAGTCTATGGTTCTTGTGGTGGTGGAAGAGCTTTTGAAGTGCGGAGGAGATAGGTTGCTGAGGCTGGCGAGGAATGAGTTTGGGAGTTTCGTGGTGGTCAAGGCACTGAGAGTCACGCAGAAGATGAATAGGGTTGATCTGTTTAGGGGTTTGGTGCAGAAACTGATGCCTTTCCGCCATCTCTTGCGTATGCCTCGTGGGAGCAATACTATAGCAGCAATCATTGAGTCGGTTTGTTAGTTCTCTGTCTCAAACTAGTTAATTATGTTTTAGGGTTTAGATTTGGTTCATGTTACTACGATGCATGCTTAAAAGTTTACGCTTTTATGGTTGGCTAGTGAGGTTCGTCACGAGTGATGTAACCTGTTCAAATGGTTGCTTGCTTGCTGAAATCTATGGTTTGACCACAACAAGTTGTCAGTTAATCTTGTTCTTGTTTAACTATCCAATTTTGATTCAGTTATTCAACTGAATGCTTTATATAAACGTACAAGAGCTGTTGAGTCACACAGAACAGAACTTGCACTGTTCAAAAGTTGTGAAAACACAGAGAAGAAGCTAAACAGAGGTTAATAGCATCTAGTATTCTCTCGTTTATGTTATAAAAACATGATTGAAAGCTGAAGCACCTCACAACAGTTTCCATAAGGACGCTTTGCCTTCTGTCGTCTACATGTCATCTGTAAATTCAAAACATGAATTAACAATTTAAATTGCCATTTTCACTACATATAACATATTTTCCAGTGGCCTTAATTAGTCTATGGAAAAGAGTCAAAAGACCCAGCTAACAAAATCATGAATTAACATTTGGCGCCACTTACAGCATGACAATATTTATAAGAAATCTGAATGAAGTGGACTAAATTTATTTCAATTAACAAATCCAGAGAACTCTATAAGATAACAATAAAACAAAAAAAAAATTTAAAAGGTGTACTCGACGTCGCCAATCGCCATGCATATATATTTTTACTTTCCTATATATATATATAGACATTATCACTCCACAGATCTTTTAACAATCACTTAGAATTAACGAATACAATAATGGCAAAAGGCGACGATTCCTTCTCCACGTCCATCAAACAAGAGAACACGACGGTTCCTCCTCCTCCTCCTCCTCCACGTGAAACTCCCACCGCCACTCCTCCACCAAGAGAAGCCGATCTTGCTGACGACAAAGCCCAATCTTTACTCAACTCACTTCGCTCCACCTCCTTAGCTCCTCAAGAAACCGAGACGTGTATGCGATCCCTGACCAACCTCATGACTAGCAGCAAAGACGAAGACGAGGCTCTGTTTCAAGAAGTGATCTCAAAGCTAAACGGAATCGAGCTTCAGAGGATGGCCGCGTTGCTGACGTCAGAATCCGATGATCGCTACTTCTTGGAGACGGCAAGAAACAAGAACGGCTCCAACCGCCTACAGAAACTCCTCGGAAAATCAGACGACGCCGACATCTTCTTCGCCGCCGCTATCTTGCGCAACTTCTTCCACGTCATGACGGACGAGCACGCGTCCCACGTCGCCGTTCAAGGGATGCGAGTGTTCGGCGTCGAGAAGAGATTTGCAATGCGCGACCAGATTCTCAACCACGCGGTTCTCCTGGCGTGTGACCAATACGGCAGCGTCGCGCTCAGTGCAATCATAAGGGACGTGGCGTTTCTCTACTGCAGTACCGCCCTCTTTGATGTTGTTGCGTCCGAAGCTCCTTTGCTAAGCTACAATGCTTATGGGAGCATTGTGGTCCAACACGTGCTTAAACACTGTGGCTTGCATAGCACGCGTAACATTGGGGTTAGCCTCCGTGGCAATTACGTTGAGCTCTCGTTTACGGAGGGTGGAAGATACATCGTGGAGAAGCTTTTGGAGAGGGATGAAGAGACAGAGGCTTTGGTGGCGGCAGAGCTTTTGGAGTGCCAAGGAGACGAGTTGGTGAGGCTGGCGACGAGTGAGTACGGACATTTCGTGGTGGAAAAGGCACTGAAAGTCACGCGGGTGGATTTGTTTAGAGGTTTGGTGAACAAGCTCAAGCCTTCTCTCCCTCTGTTGCGTAGCTCTCATCACGCCACCACCATTGCAGAAATCTTGGAGTCCTTTGTTACAAACTAGTAAATGCCATGGTTCCTATTACACTATGATATATGCTGAAAGTTGTCAGATTTTATGGTTGCTTGTTTAGTTATCTCTTGCTCATGATGGTAACAAAGAGAGATTGACACTTTGACAGTATCTAGAATTGTCTCTTAATTCTATGTTTAGAGGAATAGTTTTGAAAGCTGAAGCATTCGCAATAGTTTTCATAAGTACTCTCTCTTTCTCAGCCTCTACACTAATTTCACATTGGTAATATAAATAATTTTGAGTTACAACCATTAACATATATTAAAAATTCTAGATTTATTTATGCGAAATCTAAACATTAGACTATTTTTATATTCACAAATACCATTTTCAATTAAACATAATCAAGAAAGAATTATTCTCTATATATTTACTACTATAAATATATAAGGAAATAATCTGAAAACTTTATACTTAAATCTTTGACCAAGAAAAATACTTATTTTGTTTATGTTTGTGTCACTATATATAGTTTTACTTTGATCAAAGAGAAACTTATAAAACAGACATAAAATATCATAACAATGGGTTTCACCATGAAAACCTTGGTCATATTTGTTATCACTGTAATTTACATCATATCTTTTGTGTCTTGTCGTCCAACAACTACTAATACTCTAGGTTGATCTTCTTATATCCACTCTTTAGTTATGGAGATTATTGATTATGTTTCTCTTTAATTGATTTTGTATTGTATCTAGGTTTTGGAATAAATGTGTATGCAAATCCTAATCTGAACTCTTTTTCTCTCTAGTTTCTCTCTAACCTCTCTCAAGAAAAGCACTCTCCGTGGTTATCGATTCCGGCCGATGGGTGGGCTCCCACAGCCACCATCGGTCCGGCCCCAGTTTTTTTTTTCTGTCTGTTTACTATCGTATCGGCTCGGGTTTATCCCGTTTTGACTTCGGCGGTGTTCTATCCGATTGAAGCCGTCCGGCTTTGACTCTGGCGCCGTTGACTCTTTTCTGGTGATGGCGGCCGGCTTAAGGTTTTGTTTTAACAGTGGTGGTGACGGAAACGGATGCGTTGCAGATGCATGCCGTGGTAGCAGTCCGGTGAAGCGCTGTATCGTTTGCGGCGGTTTTATCCGGGAGTTCAGTCACCGATGCAGCCCCATACCTTCAATACAGTCGTTGGAAGTGGGTTTCATCGGCAAAGATGGCGGAGACGAAGTTTCTCCGATTTGGTTTGATGCGAAGACGAAGGAGCGGCGACCGGAAGCTTTCTCCGGCGTTTGGACCCCGGTTTGATGCAAAGAAGACGCGTGTCCAGCGCAAAGATCAGAGTGGGACACGTGGGTGGTCACGCGCAAGCTTCAGACGTGTGGTTATAGGTCGCACCGTTTGGGTTTTTAGTTTGGGTTTAGCCCATGTTTCTCTTGCCCTTTATGTCGGGCTTTGATTAGTTTGTATTGGGCCGTCTTGGCCTTTTGTCTTTTTAAGTTTGGGCTGGGTCTATTAGACCTTGACCTTAATAAATTTAATAGACGGAAAAAAAGGTTTTGGAATAAATCGCGCTATGGTTGACTGTTATCTAGGAGTAGCATGTCAAAATGGCGGAGGGGACAAAGAATGCGATAAATATTGTCACGATAACCACCGTCGTAATTACCAATATGGCAAGTGTCAATCATATTATGGATGTTGTTGTCATTGGGTCCTAGATAATATGAGCCGAAGATAAGATATAATGAAATATTTATGTTTATATAAAATTACCATTTTATAATATTTCGAAGATGGAAAAATAAATATTTTAGAACTAGCAATTAAAAACTCTATGAATAGAGAAATTCTATCAATATAGAAAACATGATTTAAACATCAAAATAAAGTAAAATTTTAGAACTAGCAATTAAAAACTCTATGAATAGAGAAATTCTAAATTTAAAACATTAAAGTAAAACTGTTTAAATTTTAAATTTAAACTTATTCATAATCAAACATCAAATGCAATCCTAAGAATATAAAAAGCTCATATGTGACTAAACCAAAAAAATATATAAGAAATTTTGTATTTGAGTTAACTATTCATGTAATGGATAGTTATTTATGAATTAATTGAATCTTTGAGTATTTAAAGTATTTATTCGGTATTGGTTTCAGATTTGATATTTTTGTTGTTGAAATTTGTGAAATTTCTGGGTTATCTAGTTGAATTCATGTTTGGTCCAGATAAAATCCAAACCCAAACCCAAAAAAAAAAAAAAAAAAAAAGAAAAGAAGATACGCTCCCTGCTCCCTGAACGGCGACAGTACGGACAAACTGTACGGCTCCGCCATGACGACTCCATTGCGCCTGATTCCAACAGATCCGGGATGCTCTTGTGCTTCTGAGTCTTCCTAACCATCCCTTGTTACTTGTTTCTAAAGCGTTTGGAAGAGATCTGTGAATGCTCTCTGCAAAAAACCTAGTCAACTCTGCTCTTGCAACATCTTTCCCCTTAAGACAGCAGAAGAACGTCTTCCCTCTGATGTTTCCTTTCGAAGATATGCCTCTAACTACAAACCTCTGCTCAGCACTCTGACACTCTTCTCCTTATCTAGGTCCAAGCTCCTAGAAAGGAACTCTTGGGGGTGTTTAAGTTTCTTTGGTTTTCTTTCTCTTCTTACAGCTAGGAACAAGCTCAGTTACCTGCCTACTCTTTCATCACCATCACCAACATCCCGTTTTCCACAACAATGGCAGAAAATCAAGTCACAAATCTCCATGGAAACTCTTCTCGGGCTCAAACAGAGGAGGATGACGACCTGGTCATCTTGCCACACGTTGACAACTCTGAACTGATAGCTCAGTTTAAACTCAGTCTGGTTGGGAGGATTTTCAATACCGAACGCAGCGTCGAGGCTCTAATAGCTATCCTTCCACGACCTAATATATGGGATGTAGAAGGGAGAGTTAGAGGTCTGGATTTAGGAAACCAAAGATTCCAGTTTGACTTTGAGTCAGAGAGAGACCTTGTCAAAGTCCTGAACAAGAGACCATGCCACTTCAACAAATGGGCTTTCTCCTTAGAGCGCTGGATCCCTCATGTCGGAGACACCTTTCCCAACACTATGACGTTTTGGGTCAGCTTCATCGGTATCCCAACACACTTTTGGATGGACCCTGTCTTTGAATCTTTAGGAGGAAGGCTTGGGACAGTGGGGCCAATTGATGCTAAAGCTGCAAAAGTCCAAGTTGAAATAAACATGGACAGACCTTTGAAGTTTGCTCTACGGGCTCAAGTCCCCTCAGGTGAGATTGTCCCGGTTAAAGTTGTGTACTCTAATCTCCATCGCTATTGCAGACACTGCCGTTACGTCTCTCATGAGATTGACTCGTGCCCTCAACTCTCTGAAGCTGAAAGAAAAGAGAAAAGCTCAAGAATAGAAGAAGACAAGGATATATCTCTTTCAAACAGATTTGAAGATCCTAAAAATGGAGTTAACTCAAAGCGCTCCTTACCTCAATCTTCAAAGGATAGACAAGGTGGGGAGGACACTCATAGGGACACCCGGGATAGCGTTTGGAAACGCATTGACTCCCGGTATGATCCACGAGTTGCTTCTCGCCCATCTTCTCGCTATGATCACCGTGTTGAGCACATGCCTAGTGATCGAGATAGGGCTCCTGCTCAGAAAGAGTCATATAACAAACGAAGATATGCTGAATCTTTTGTCTCAAGTAAGCAAAGAGAAGCATCAAGAAGAGACAGAGAGAAAGGAAGGAGCAATGACGCACCTCCGATCCGTAAGGAAACTCGAGACCCGTCTAAAGAGACAGCTCGCAGCCCAGTGGGTGTTGCAGTTGTTCCCCAGAGATCAGTGTCAAACCTCTCAGCCGTTGCAGCAAAACAAGACACGGTTTCTCCACAGCATGTAAGGGAGAGACCTTTCAGATTAAATCTTCAACAGCGAGCCTCCTCTGACCTGAAACTCAAAGGAAAAATCTCAGAAATAAATGATGCTTCAGATGAAGGAAGCTCTGCTAGGAAAAGTTTAAACTTTAAAACTTCTTCAGACTCACCATCGATCACTCTCCCTACAGCTTTGTTTCAAGCCCCTTTGCTCAAAGATAATCCAAAAACCTGGTATGAGATGACTCTAGAAGATGAGGAAACTATGGCGGATGAAGCAGGAACATCTCATGATCCTCCGCTGTTTTTAAATGATTTAGAGAATGCTGGATTACCACTTACAGAGAGAATTCTTGAAGAAGAGGACTGGTTGGATGATGGCAATGATTTTGGAGATGCAGATGGGAATGATTTTGGGGAGGAAGATGCGGCTCTGATGGATGTTGATGACCTACTTGGCGAAGAGCTACAGAGCGTGGAAAAAATTCAACCAACGACTGATGCTCCGGGAATGGATCTCTCAGACACGGTGGCTGTTTTGAAAACCTCTGGGGAGTCTGGATCAGGGAAACCTGCTACCTCCACAACTGATACACGTTTAAGGACTCCCAGGAAGGCGATTGCATCTCCTTCCAACCGTAGTTTGGCTTCATCGGGAAAAAGTAAGAAAGCTTCGCGAAGTCCGGCGCTTGGAGTCTCTCTGAGACAGCGTCATCTTTCTGCAGGATTTGGATCTCCTAAGCCCATAGTTGCTGGACATGGGCTGAGTGTTTCAACATCAGAGATTTTGGGCCCAGTTTCGCCATTAGGAAAAAAAATAAACCGAGGAGCAGCATCAATCAAAACCAACAACTCTAAAGTGGCTAGCGGGAAGCCACCAAAAGCCCCGTAATGAATACGGTTGCTTGGAACTGTCAAGGAGCCGGAGCTCTTTTGACAAAGGAACACCTTCATGAACTATATCACTGTTTTTTCCCTAGGTTTTTATTTTTATCGGAGACAAAAAACAATCGGTCTTTTTTGCAAGATGTGCAAGTTTCTTTTGGTTATGATCGCGTCTACACCGTTGATCCATGTGGTCGGAGTGGTGGATTAGCGCTTTTTTATATGGAAGACCCAGCTGTTTCTATATTATATTCAGATGAACACATGATTGATATCGAATCTACTTTTGAGGGACACATTATCTATATGACCTTTGTATATGGTGATCCGGTTATTAAAAATCGTGATTTAGTTTGGGAACGACTAACACGAATGAGTTTAAACCGGAGCCACGCTTGGTTTATGATTGGAGACTTCAATGAGATTACAGGTAATCATGAAAAGAGAGGAGGAAGAAGGAGACCGGAAAATTCTTTCCTCCCATTCCGTACCATGTTAGATAATTGTGGAATGCTGGATTTTCCATACAAAGGGAATTCGTTCTCGTGGGTGGGAAAAAGACGCTCTGGCAAGGTTAAATGCAAGTTAGATAGAGCAGTTGCAAATGAAGAATGGCACTCGCTTTTCCCGGCTACAAGTGTGGAGTTTTTACAGTTATGGGGCTCGGACCACCGACCGGTGTTAGCACGCATACAATCTGTCTACAGAAGATCAAAGAAAAGTTTTAGATTTGATAAAAGATGTTTGGGGAAACCTGGATTTAAAGAGGCTATTGTTTCAGGTTGGGGCCCTTTCAGTGAAGCTCATGATATGGACTTTCACCATAAGGTGGTCTCATGCCGACGAAACATAATTTCTTGGAAAAAAAATAATCCGACCAATTCAGCAAGACTTATTAAAGAACTGAAAAATAAAATTGATTTAGCCCAGGAAGATGATAATTCTACCCTTGAAGAATTGGAAGACCTGAGACGTCAACTTATCAATGCTTTTAGAGAAGAGGACCAATTTTGGGAACAAAAGAGCAGAACACAATGGCGTCGAGCAGGCGATAGAAACACGAAATTCCACCACGCGATCACAAAACAGAGGCGAGCACGAAATCGAATAATTTGTATCAAGAACAAAGAGGGCAGGATGGTTGAGAGTGATCTTGGAATAGAAAAGGTGGCTGTTGACTATTTCCAAGAACTCTTTTCAACATCTATACCAACAGACATGGAAGCCTCACTGCAATATATAAAAAATAAAGTCTCAGCATCCACAAACGAGATTCTTACAGCAGAACCGACAGAGGAAGAAATAAAAAAGCTTTATTCGATATCAATCCTGATAAAGCTCCTGGTCCGGACGGCATGACGAGTAGAATTTTTCAGAGATTTTGGCAGGTCATGCAAAAAGATATCATCCGACTAGTACAAGATTTCTTTATTGATGGAAACTTTGATCCGAGGCTAAATCAAACTAATATTTGCTTGATCCCGAAGAAACAGAAACCGAGGGAGATGACGGAGTTCCGGCCTATTAGTCTTTGTAACGTCAGCTATAAGATTATTTCAAAATTGCTATCCAAACGGCTAAAGAGAGTTCTTCCTGATCTTATTTCGGAGACTCAATCTGCGTTTGTGTCACGGCGGTTAATCACTGACAATATTTTACTAGCGCAGGAGAATTTCCATGCCCTTCGGACAAACACTTGTGCTAGAGAAAATTTCATGGCTATCAAGACGGATATGAGTAAAGCGTATGACAGGGTAGAATGGAGTTTTATTCGATCCCTGCTGCTGCGTTTGGGTTTTGCGGAAAAATTGGTCGACCTTTTGATGTTTTGTATCACATCGGTCTCCTATCAAGTGATAATTAATGGAGAACCAAGGGGTAAAATTACACCCACGAGAGGACTGAGACAGGGTGATCCTTTGTCCCCTTTTCTTTTTATTATGTGCACTGAAGCTCTGATCTCCCTTCTTAAAGGAGCGGAGGAAGAGAAGCGCATCTTGGGATTACGAGTTGCCCGAGCCAGTCCCCGGGTCTCACACCTTCTCTTTGCGGATGATAGCCTTTTCTTTTGTAAAGCAGAAGTGAGTCAGTGTAAGGAAATTCTAGGTATTCTAGACACATATGGAAAAGCCTCGGGACAACAACTCAATGCAGCAAAGTCCTCTATTATCTTTGGGAATAAGATTGACCATAGCGTTAAACAAAATTTAAAAGGAGTTATGGGGATCACTACTGAAGGAGGCATGGGAAAATATCTTGGACTTCCGGAGCAAATGTGTGGATCTAAGATGAAAGTTTTCTCTTACGTACAAGATCGCCTCAATGGATGTGTTAACTCGTGGTCGGCCAGATTACTCTCGAAAGGAGGAAAAGAAGTCCAAATTAAATCCGTGGCGCAAGCTGTGCCGACATACAGTATGTCGTGCTACTTGCTTCCACAAGGCATTATTGACAAATTAGAGAGCGCAGTCTCAAACTTTTGGTGGAGTTCGAGCCAAAACAACCGAGGATTACACTGGATTGCATGGGACAAGATTTGTGTTCCACACGATCAAGGTGGACTCGGCTTCTTAGATTTACATGCCTTTAATATTGCATTGTTAGCAAAACAACTATGGAGATTGATACAGTTTCCTAATTCCCTCCTTGCCCGAGTTTTAAGAGGACGATACTATAACCGATCAAGCCCTTTGGAAGACCGCAAGGTATACTCACCATCTTATGGATGGCGTAGTATTATGGCAGCAAAACCGCTACTAAAAGCGGGTCTCCGAAAGACTATTGGGGCAGGATTAAACACTTTTGTTTGGACGGAGCCTTGGATTCCAGATATTGACGCTCGACCTCCGAGACCGTCTGGTCGAGTTACATATAGACACCCAAAACTACTTGTTCACTCCTTCATTAGGCGAGATACAAGGGATTGGGATACTAATCTTTTACTGGAACATTTCCACCCGGAAGACATTCCACTTATACTTAAACTAAGGCCAAGCAACACATGGTCTATGGATGGTTACGCATGGAATTATACAAAGTCGGGCACTTATACGGTAAAATCAGGATATAATCGACTACAGGAGATTAAGGCGTGTGATGCTGAAGCCCAGACTCTACAACCAAGTATCACTGGTTTACAGAGCCATGTGTGGAAAATCAACGCTCCCGGAAAGATGAAACATTTTATGTGGCAAGCTTTGACGGGATGCATTGCCACGACCGAAAGACTCGCTTATAGACACTTGGGCACCGATAGGAGCTGTCCTAGATGCGGTGATCCTGAGGAAACCATTAACCATCTTCTTTTTGAATGCCCACCTGCCATCCAGGTGTGGGCTTTATCGGACTATCCGTCCCTTCCGGGTTACTTCCCGAGTACCTCTGTTTATCAAAACATGAACTTCCTCTTCTGGAAGAAGAAAAACGTGGCCTATATGGAACCACTTATTGAGACCTTCCCATGGATCTTATGGTACATTTGGAAGGCACGGAATGATAAAGTTTTCAATGGAAAAGAAGTATCACCAGTTGACACTCTTCGGCTAGCTTCCATCGAAGCTGAATGCTGGAGAGCAGCAAACCTACCTCAGGAGGGAGAGGAAGAAGAAGCACAATCTGCTCACTTACTTAGCTCGCATATCCATGTAGACCTCCAACGCCCGACCTGCCAAGTCGATGCGTCATGGATCGATAATGGCACGGTCAGTGGATTAGGGTGGTTCTATAAGGATCATATGGGAGTAGAGAGATTTGGACTACAAGGATGCCGTAAGAGCCTATCTTCTCTCCATGCAGAGATGGAAGGGCTTATATGGGCGATGTCTTGTTTAAGAGAGTTTTCCTGCGACGTGATTCATATGGAGACGGACTGCTCCGATCTCGTGGACATGATTGCTAACCCAACCGACTGGCCGGCTTTCAATTCTGAGCTAGTCTCCTTCCGGCTCATACGAGCTAGGTTTTCGGATTTCAGTATTTCTCACATACCCAGGAGCAGAAACACGCGTGCAGATTCCCTTGCCAAAGAGGCGAGATGTAGTGGTGTTCTATTTACCCACATAGATCAGACCCAGCCGGACAGAGCGTTTCTTCGGAACCACTCAAGACCGACTACCACTTGATCTTAGAAGATGGGCGTTGACAAAAAAAAAAAAAAAAAAATATAGGTTTGATTCAGATTAATTTGTTTTGGATCCATGTGGTTCAAATTTTTGGTTTTTGTTTGTTGTCCACGCCTAAGCTTCCACGCAATAACCAGAGGAATGAGATGTCCAAAGCTAAACCAACCAAACATGAGCAACAGAATAATCTAAAAACCAAACTCTACCAGATAATAAAATTTTGATATTTATATCTTATATGTATATCTCGCTACTCTATAAATGATTTATCAGATTTTGATGTTACAATCATTTTCACAGTTTTGTAAATTTTTATATCAACTATTAATATAAATAATTTTGAGTTACAACCATTAACATCTATTTAAAATTCTAGTGTTTGAAACAAATGCAGAGAATCTCTATAATATTATTTGAGAAGTCAGTTTCTTAGGTGTCACGCTCACGTTAATTCTCACGGTGGTTGATTACATTGATACCCTTAATGAATCAAAAATATAATATTTAAATACTATAATTGATTTTTATTTAAATTCCTTTTGTAAAATTTCCCAAATAACATATATAATAAAAAAGGAAATATTTATAAGGCTATAAAGTGAATTTAAAAACGAAAATATATGTATAAATAATATAATTTCATTAAAAAGGAAAGTTCAAAAAATAGTAATATTGCATTAAAAATATTTTTTAAATAACATAAAATATACTAATAAAATACTTTCTTTATATTTTTTAAAGTAACAGAAATAATTTTTATATATCTATCTATTTTTAGATGATTACATAAAATAATTAAGTAACATAAACTGATATATTGACTATAGTACAATATTATTCGCAACTGTTAGCGTCTGATTAAAATAATATAATATTATCTATTCCTTTATATTTAAGTCGAACAAGTTAGCTTCCTTCCATACCCTCGCCTTCGAAGTTCTGGGATAAATTGGTTAACTGCTATCAAAATAACACCTCGTGGACGGATTGTTGCTGGAGAAGAACCACCTTTGCAAGAAGAAGATGCAATCAATGAAGTTGAGGTACCTGATCAACAAACTGATGAAATTCTTTTGATCGACCCGGATAACCGTCAATATGAAGATCTTCCCGAAGATGTGACGGATGAAGCACGTGAAGATGAGTTCAATAGAAGCGATGATGATTATTGTAGTGATGTTGATGAGAACTCAAACGATTCTTCATGATGTAAAATATGTAACAAATGTTGATTTTTATTAGAAGATCTTATTTTCATATGTGTATCAAATTCTATTTTATATAATATGCATTTAAAAAAAAATTGGAGTTTATGGTTTCAGTTGGAAAAAGAAGTTGAATGTGTAGAAGATATGAAAGTATAGATATGTAAGTTTGGGGTTTAGGGATTTTGATTTTCGGGGTTTCACATATTTCGTTGTAATTTCGTTGTAAAAAAAAACGCGGGCCTGGTAATTTCCTCGTAAAGTTTAGGTTCGTCGTAACTTCGTTGTAAACCATGAATCGGGGTTTAGGGATTTGATTTGTGGTTTCAAAGATTCGTTGTAAACACGTCGTAAACAAAAAAAGCGGGCCTGGTACATTCGTCGTAATTCCTGAAAGCACGTGTCCTCGTAAATTCGTCGTAAACTGAAACACGGGCCTGGTATATTCCTCGTAAACCCAAAAATGCGGGCCTGGTACTTTCGTCGTAAACCCAAAAACGCGGGCCTGGTATATTCAGGAAAAACGTGAGTATATTAAGTTGCATATATTCTTTCAAATTCAAACTGAAATATAATTATTTTTATTTTAGTTAATCATATCAAATTATTTTTATTTATCGTTTAATGTGCATGTATTTTCATATATTTATCAATGATCAATAGGAAGTTACATACATAAGTAACTGATATATTTTTGGAAGCTCATGAACACATATCAATATCTACAGTTATTAAAATATTTTATAAATTATAAATAATTTTATGCATTAGATTTATTGAATGGTAAACTGACATTTATTTAAATAATCTTAAAAATCTGGATTTATATTTTCTTTCGTATTTTGATTATGGTTATGTTAAATTACACAAACATAGATTAAAACATAAATTTTAAAAGCAAATTTAATATTAAGAGAACATATAATTTTAATAATGATAAAATATAATATATCTACCTTGTTAAAGTATATCGTGTTATTTTAATTTAAAATATTTTGTAATTATTTGATCAAAAGATGTTTACTGTTAAAATCTATTTTTCATTTTCTAATATCTCTTAAAAATAAACAATAAAAATGTGATTTTATTTGAGAAATTATACTATATAAGTAAAATATAATTTATAGATATTTTTGCTGTAATGGAAAGATATTATAGTCAAATAACTATATGAAAATAAATAAAATATTTCAATAATACTAATTATAAACTATTTTTGTCAATTAAACATACATTTTTATGTTACTTAATTATTTTATGTAATCATCTAAGAAAATAGATAGATGTATAAAATATTTCTATTATTTTGAAATTTAATTGTTTAAAATTATAAAATAAATATTATTTATTTTCTAATATCAAGATTATCTATGTAAAATTTTATTTTATTAAATCACATTATATACAAATATATATTTTCATATAAGAAAATATACATATAAATAAATTATTTTATTACTTCAAAAGTATATTTTATGTTATTTCTAATTGAATATTACTATTTTGTGAACTTTCCATTTTAATGAAATCATATTATATAGGCATATATTTTTGTTTTTAAATTTGCTTTTAAACTTTATAAATGTTTCCTTTTTATTATTTATGTTATTTGGAAATTTTTTTAAAATGAAACTAAATAAATTATATATTTAACTATAATAATTTTAATTCATTAAGGGTATCAGTGTAATCAACCATTGTGAGAGTTAACGTGAGCGCGACACATAATAAACTGACTTATTTTTATATGTTATACTTTTAAATTAATTTTTAGCATTTATTTTATAAATGTAAGTAAATATATGTTTTATTTTTAATTTTTCTAGAAATATAATTGGATATATTTTGTTTTATATTTTTGTTATAAATTTAATTTTTATATTTATATTTAAGTCATATTTATGTGTTTAAGGTCACATTTTTGTTTTTAATTGTATAATATTGTTTTAAATGATTAATAAGAGGTTTTAATCAATACTATTAAAACATGAACATTACCTATTGATATAAGTGTGGTCCAATTATTTTAATATAATTATTAAAACTTCTTATTAATCATTTAAAAAATATTATACAAATATAACTAAAAACACAGATAACAATTTTAAATTTAAAAAAAAAATATAAAACAAAAAAATATATCAATGTAAGTAATATAGGTTTTAGGGAACACATATAATTATTAATGTTTTAATAAATATTTTAGTTATTGTAAATATTGATATGTGTTCATGAGCTTCCAAAAAGTATTAGTTACTTATGTAAGTAACTTCCAATTGATTATCGTTTTACTTTCTAATATTTTATTTTAAAAATCAACATATAGTTTAATTTTTGTAATTTGGAATCAAATATTTAGTTTATTTTTACTTCATTCTAAGCACAATATATCTTAAGTTATACATAATCTTCCTCAAATATATTTACATATCTAAGATAACAACCAAAGTAAAAGCAAATAATAATAATTTTCATATATTTAAAATAAAAAATATTAGTTGAATTTAGAGAAATTGATTGATGCAATCCAATATACCAAAATGATAACTTATTTAAAATCATATGTCTGATTAAAATAATATAATATTATTAGTATAAATTATGCATACAAATTATAAATTAATTCAAAATTAAAATTAAAGAACAATCAACTATTGTAACATATTTATTTTATAAATATTTAGCTTGGTCATAAGCTCTTCTTGAACCGGCTCATTCAATCTCAGAAACTTCTTCAAAGCCTCTTTTCCATGGTAGTTCTTCCCGTTTAGATTGTAGAACGTTCCGTTTTTAGCAATGAACTTGTGCTTAATGCTCAGTTCAATTATCTCCGTGACCTTGCAGATCCCTTTCCCAAACTCGAGCTCAAACTGCGCTGTTCTAAACGGCGGTGCAAGTTTGTTCTTCACTATCTTTACAGCAACTTGACTTCCTATTGTCTGCACAAGTATACAAGTAGATGTAGTTTCTAGACAAAGCTTTAAACTCAAGATCTGTGAGCAAGTTTTGGATACTCACATCTTCGCCTTTCTTGACAAGTCCCACTCGCCTTATATTCAGACGCATAGAAGCATAAAACTTCAAGGCATTGCCACCACATGTTACTTCTGTTGGACCTCCAAATCCTCCGAATGTAGAAAGCTTTGCTCTCACCTGAGTAGAAAACAAGATACATTCTCATAAGAGGTACAATTTTATCTACAAATCTCAGCTACAGAAGTTCTATTACCTGGTTTATAAAGATGAGAAGAGTTTGCGATAACGATAAAGAGTGGCTCAGTTTACGCAAAGCTTGGCTCATCAATCTTGCTTGCATAGCCATATGAGCATCACCCATCTCGCCCTCAAGCTCTCCTTTAGGTACAAGAGCAGCCACCTGTCAGAAAAAAAAACACATGAAACCGTGAGGAGAGATCTATAGAGCTCGGACAAAGGCATTGATCCATTATTACATCTCATAAGAATCACCTTACTTACACTGTCAACAACAATAACATCAACCGAACCACTTCGGATTAAAGTGTCCACAAGACTAAGAGCCTGTTCGCCACAATCAGGCTGTGATAGAAGCAGGTTCTCTGTATTTACACCGATTGCCTTAGCAAGTGACGAGTCAAGAGCATGCTCAGCATCTACAAATACACATGTTCCTGTACACGCAAAGCAACATTCTTTAATCTTTAGAAAGCTCACACCTTCAACTCCCAATATGGTTCTGCAAAGAAACATGTACTAACCTCCTTGTTTTTGTGCTTCAGCAATAACATGAAGAGCAAGTGTTGTTTTCCCAGATGCTTCAGGACCATATATCTCCACAACACGTCCCTATATTGAGTGTACATAAGCATAACAATAAGAAGCAACCCAAACCTAAGAGACCAGTAATACAGGACCATCCAAAGGATACACAGACCAATCTATTTACCACTAAATAAACCAATCTAAATAACAAGAAGACATATTCTAGAGGAAAGAGTACTATCATACCTTGGGAAGGCCACCAACTCCTAATGCTAGATCAAGAGCAAAAGACCCGGTAGAGTAAACCGGGACATCTCTAGGAGAAACAGCACGACCGAGCCACATGATGGAGCCTTTGCCAAAAGAACTGGTAATCTGATCAAGTGCTTGCTGAAGAGCAATCTCCTTTTTCGACATACCTTCCTCAGACGATGCATTTCCATCTGACTTGGACTTCTTCTTAGCTTCAAAAAGAAAAAGAAAAAGAAAAAAAAAACAATGCCTTTTGACTGTAAGAACGACAATGAACTTCATCAAAACCAATTCAATAGACACAAAGGTAAAAGCTTTTAACTAACCTTTGGCAGCAAAACCTCGGAGCTGAAACGATGTGCCAACCACACCTCTAGTTACAATATCTCCAGAGATATTATATCAATATATCAGTTTATGTTACTTAATTATTTTATGTAATCATCTAAAAAATAGATAGATATATATAAATTATTTCTGTTACTTTGAAAAGTATAAAGAAATTATTTTATTAGTATATTTTATATTATTTTAAAAATATTTTTAATGCAATATTACTATTTGTGAACTTTCCTTTTTAATGAAATCATATTATTTATACATATATTTTCGTTTTTAAATTCCTTTTTTATTATATATGATATTTGGAAATTTTACAAAAGAAATTTGAATAAAAATCAATTATAGTATTTAATATTATATTTTTGATTCATTAAGGGTATCAATGTAATCAACCACCGTGAGAGTTAACGTGAGCGCGACACATAAGAAACTGACTTCTCAAATAATATTATAGAGATATTGATAGCAGTTCACGGTAACACAAATTCACCAACTATTAGTGTTAAATCCGATTTTAACTTACCATAGCATTACTGGGCTGAGTAAATTCAGAATTCGATTAGTCATATATTTATTTTAAATAATAAATTTAAATAAATCTTTCAGTACTAAACTACCACACTTGATTTTTAATTTCTATTGCCTTTGTTTATTTTTATAAAAATTAATTGATAAATAAATATAAGTATTTATAAAAAATATTTTTATATTATAAGTTCAATATTGTTTTCTATATTTTAAGAAATTTAAAACATCAATAGTATATAAAACATTTTAATCATGAAATATAAGTCTAATAATGATATATTTTCTTACAAACATTAAAATTTTATAAAATACCAATAAAATAAATATTTTTAGTTTCTTTGTTATTATCTTGTTTAGTACGTTAATCTTTTCGAATATTTATTTTTTGCTCATATTTTTGTTATTAAGGTAATAACTAATATATTTATTATCTTATATTTGACTTTTTATAATTAAATTATTTATTATATTCTTATATTCAATTTTCTATATCATAATTTAATCATGTATTATAATTGCTTCAAGCCATATCCTAATAAAACATGATCTATGTCATATTTTTCAGTAGTCATGTCATCATTTTTTTGTTTCAAATAATTGTGGTGATGACACCTAAAACATCACTTGATAAATAATGTATAGAAGATGATTATAAGGTTATTTCCGGAAATTAGTTAACTAACGATTTGTTCTTTCCCTTTGTAACTAATTTGGGCTCCATAGACAATTGATAATATTATAGGCCCTCACGTATTTGAATGTCAATATTTTAAACAGCTCTTCACTCACAATTATACTTTCTTTTCCTTTTTTTTGTCAATTTCTAGCTTTATTAAATATAACTTTTTTATACAACCTACACATATTACATCGAATGAACCACGTGTATCACAGCGTAATAATCTTCACCCACGTGACATAACTGGGACATGCTATCTCGATCATTCGTTTCACCTCCAGTACTGACCACTACCAGCGACGGAGCTTCAATCTTCCCATCTTCAAACTTTATTTCGCCTTGATTTTTTACTCTTCATATTCAATCTTTCGCTACCAACTACCGCTAAAGGCTTGAATCTCTTACAACCACTGGTGAATTAAAACTGAGAATCTCCAATTGATTCAAGTAAGAAACTCGTTACCAGACCATATGTGTAAAAGATGCCAATTTCTACTGAATCCTCCTTAAATCAATTGAATATATCTAAAATAACCACCGTCTTTTTCATCTGAGTTGCTCCATTTCATGTTGACATATCTAATCTATTAAAACTGAAGTACAAATATTATTTAATAAAACTGAAGTACAAATATTATTTAATCCTGAGTTTTGCACAATAATTACTAAGACATGCCATTAGTTATAATTAAAGCACTGTTATTTAATACATTTAGTAACCGATTATTCCGGTGGCCAATACATTATTAATGCAATCTCATTCGCCAGCCCATTTTTGTTTCACAGAACAACTACCAGCCCATTTATATTTCAAACCCATGAAAATTTATACGTAATCCAGTATATTTTGGAAGTGAAAGATTTTAGCACTATTAAATTTTGAAAGTCTCAGATTCTCAACGTCTGTTTCCAAATGAAGTACCAAACTAAATAATTATATTTTTAATTTTTATATATGAAGATGATCCTGGGCCATGCACGTGGAGACTTGAACAAGTTAAACATCATTACATTTAATTTCAACACAACATTGAAACTAATAATACTCTTTTCCTTTTGAATTCAAGACTATTAGAAAAAACCCATTCCTACTTCTACGCAATGACAACTAACTAGATTATACCATAATAAAATTAAAGCTTTATATATATTTCAAATCAAAATAATAATTTAAAGTTATATCAAAAATTGATTCAACATATGCATATATTAAAAAATTTACTTTTACTAAAATATTTTCCAATAACCATTATTGAAGAATGTTTTCAATATATATAAGAAAACTACAATAAAAAATCAAATTTCATATACCAACTTAAATTATGATTTTTTTCATTTCACATTAAACTTTAAAAATATAATATATGTAATTATTTGTATGATCGTACGTATAAAATACTATTAATTATATGTTTATTCTATTTTTAAAGGAAAAAAATAGATTCTGAATTAGGGGTGGGCGTTCCAGTACACATTCAGGTTCCGTTCGGGTCTGTTTGGGTTTCGGGTTGCCAGGGTCAAAGATTTCAATCTCATTCGAACATTTCTAAAATTTGGTTTGGATTCGTTTCAAATCTTTGCGGGTTCGTTCGGGTTCGGATATTTCAATCTCATTCGGATATTTCTAAAATTTGGTTTGGATTCGTTTCAAATCTTTGCGGGTTTGTTCAGGTTCGGATAACCCATTTAAACTATTTTAAAATTTATATGCTTTACATTTTTCAAAATATATAAACAAAATAATATGTTACATATAAATTTGAATAACATATGTCAGAATACCTAAACTTAACATATAAATTGGTTTGATTTAAATATTTGGATAGAGAATAAATAATTATTTTAAATCTATTTGGTGTTTTGAGTATACTTTAACGACTGTAGATATTTACATATGACTATTTATATATATTATCAATTATTTAAACCAACTTAGTATCATATATATATATATTCTGGATTTTTTTAAATACATTAAATATATATATATATATACATATATAAATCTATTTCGAATGCATTCGGGTATCTGAAATACTTGATTCAGATGGGGTTCGGTTTCAGTTCTCTAAATACCAAAATTTTGAATAATTTAGATATTTAATCAATTTCGGTTAGGATTTGGTACTTCTTTTTGGATCGGGATCGGTTTGATTTTTTGGATTTGGATTTTTTGTCCAACTCTAATATTGACATGGAAAAAAATAGTAACATATTTTATAGAAAATACACCCGCACGGGCGTGCGGGTCAAAATCTAGTCTATTATATTAAAATAGAAGTCACAACTTCACTTCATGTGTGATATTTTAAGTTGGACCATTATTTCAAAGATTTATAAAATACACATGACTTATCTATAATATCATTTAATATCTTCATTTTTATTTTTATTTTAAAGATTAATTTAAAAAAATTCTAACAAAATCTTTGAAAAATCTATTCAGAATCTTTTCAAAATTTATTTTTGAAAATTGATTAATTTAAATTTTAGTTGTCATAAAATATAATCAGAAATTTAAAATTAATTTAGTTTTGATTTATAAAAAAAAATAAAAAAATATATAAAATATTGTAATGATAATAGCCACTTAAAATGATTACTTTTCAAAAATAAATTTTACAAAGATTTTAAGAAAATTTTGTTGGATGCAATATCCATTTCTGTTTAATTATATAACATGTATAACTTGTCTTAAAATTTTATATATACAATAATCTATTATATAAACTGAATTAACAAAACAAATTAATAAAAAAAATCTAGCACTTTGAATTACGGGTCGGAATCATAATAAATTAAATACAAAATAATTTTGAAGTAAGCCATTTCTAACAAATATATCATTTTAATTAAACTATTATATTGAAGTAAATATGATAAAATTATATTAAATTGATAAGTTAGTATATTTTATTTTCATAAATATAAAACATTTATTCTAAAAATATAATATGTTGGTAGAATGAGTTTGCATTAATAACCTATATAATACATGCATAAAAATTAACTTTTCTTAAACTTTTATATATACAATAATTTATTATATAAACTGAATAAACAAAACAAATTTCTCAAAGAAATCTAGCTAGCACTTTGAATTACGGATCAGAATTATAATAAATTAAATATAAAATAATTCTCAAGTATGTCACTTTTAATCATCAAAATCAAATTCAATAGGAAAATTAAATACATCATAAAAACTATAAAATTATTGTAGTTGAGATAGTGATTTAAACATTTAAACTAGATTTTGATCCGCGCTTTCAAAGCGCGGATTTATTTTCTTTTATTATTTTTAAAAAATTGACAAATATTTACTAAATGTCATATTTTATATATTTGTTTTTTATAAAAGACTTAAACTTTTTTATTTTTCTTTATCGTTTTTCATTTTAAAAGAGTATAGGCCAGAGCACAATATCCGGACCCGAAGAACCAACCCGAAACCGACCCGAAAATCAGGATTCCGAACCTGATCAAACCCGGGATAAATATCCGAATGAATTCTAAATTGCTATATCCGAAGAACCGGTCCCGAATCTGACCCGAACCGAGAACCAAATGAGTACCTGAAGATATCCGAAATATATCTAAAAATATATGTTATAATTATATTTATAATTATTTTAAATTTTAAATTAATGTTATAAGTTAACTATAGTAGTTATTTTCGGTACTTTTTAGTATTTTTGGATAAAATATGATAGTTTGGATAAAAGTTTACCCAAACAACTGTATAAAATGTATATTTTTGGTTACTTTCGAATAATTTGGATACAAAAATATTTGAACCGAATCATATACTTTGGTTACTTTGAGTACAAATAACTGAACCCGTTAGATACTTTGGTTATTTGGTTATTTTGCAGGTTCTTATGCATGAGAACCGAACCCATCCGGACCCAGAAAGACCCGACTCGAACCCGAATGGGGTTTAATTACAAAACCCGAAAAACTCGATATCCGAAAGAACCGATCCGTATCCGAATGGGTATCCGAACGTCCAGGTCTAATGAGTATTTATGTTTAGAAAATTAAACTTTATTTTTAATGAATTAAATTGGTATAACTCTGGTATATTAATTTTATTATGTGGTTAATTTTTTAATAAAAAATTATATACTTTTAATAAAGATTTATACTTTTCAATGAAAAAATTCAAATTTTTTATGAATGCTTAAATTATATTAAAAAGAAAAGACATAATAATTAAGTTATTAATTTTTGTTCACTACACAAAATATTAAGAATTGTTGAAAATAAATTATTTGAATTTGGAGAAAAAAATAAGAATTAGATCTGATTTCTTAATCGGTCCAAATGGCCCAAGAAAGATGATGTGGGCAGTGAGCTGGATCCAAAAAAATGACCCAATAAAAAATTGTTATTTATATTACTTGATTGCTTTTAACGAAATAAGCAATGTTAGTTAAAGAAAGGACATATTTAGGTAAAAAAACACAATAGGATCATGCTTTAATAGTATAGATATATGAATAATATTAAAAATATATTATAATTAAATAAAAAAAAAAAAATATATATATATATATATATATATATATATATAAACATAAAAATAAATACCCGTACAGTTGTGCTGTTCAAAATCTAGTTAACTCTTATTTAATAAGAGAAACAAGAGCCTCATAGAAAAGGGATATGTGCCCAACCAACAAAGAAGTAAAGATTCTGACCCAAGCAAACGGAATATAAATCAATCCAGCGAAAGATTATTAAAACTCAACCCAAAATCAAAGAATATAACAGGGCGAACTTGAGTTGAAAACACCACAAAATCACCTATGCGAAAAGAGAAATCGCCAAAGCGAACTTGAAAATCCGATATACGGAAAGTATTATACAAACAAAAAAACAGACTCTTTCTCCCTCTCTAATCAATTTTTTTCCCTCTAAATGATAATAGTGTGGTAAGAACGAAAAAAAAATAGAGAAAATTTTCTAAAAAAAATTGCAACACGAGGACTTCCCATGAAATTTCTTTTCCAAATCAAACAACCACAATAACTAATCTAAACCGAGTAGAAATCATACTAAACATACACATGTCCTAGAAATTTGTGAAAGTAATATTGTTCTGAGCACAGGAAATTAATAATATTATTAAGAAATTTGATATACTATATATTTTTATACATGTGTATTATTGCTGACGTTATTCACAATTTTGATATATAAGTGAAAAATATTAAAAGTTACTAAGTGGTAATCTCTAGAAGTTGAATCTACCAAAATACATTACCTAAACCCTAATAGTAGTTTATAGTTCCCTTCCCTTGATAGACTACTCTAATTGTAACAATATTGCAGATGTTTGTCAAAAAAAAATACAATATTGCAGATGTCTTTTACAAAAAAAAAATATTGCAGATGCGAGAATAATTTTTTTTTTCAACAATAGAATCACCAATATTTTAAAGATATTGTGATTCCTATGGTATATTCTAAATTTGTTAATTGTTATACAAGTCGATATTATCTTCATAAAACGATATTCTTATTTTTTTATTTATTCTTTCATTTAATAATAATAATGATTTTAAAATTGTTACAAAACATTGATTTTGAAAATATTTGATTCCTATGGTACATTCCATAATTTGTCAATCGGTGTTTTACAAGCCGATATTATCTTTTATAAAATGATATGTCAATTTTTCTTTAATTCTTTCAGTTAATTGTATGAACTTTCTTAATGTACTATTTGCAATTCTTTTTCTTTTGGGCCATTCAAGCCAATTTCAATTACTACTTTTTATTTGTTTATATGAACCAAAATAAACCCACATTAACAAATGATTAACACATGATTATTAGATTTTTCCTTTTCAATATAAGTTAAGCTTTCATAAAGTATTGAAATTTCCAACCCTGAGTTGCTTGCTACTGATCTATTCAGGTATGATCGCAAACAACCATACTTTTAGTTATAAACTAGATTTTGGACCCGTGCGTCCGCACGGGTTTATGTTCTAAATAATTATATGTTGAACATTCATATTACTGACTTATAGTTTATATAGTTTTGAGATTGGTGTATTTTCTTCACTTTGTTCAGTATCCATTTTTAAACAATGAGGATGTAATTTTTTTGTACAACTTTTCATTTTGTTTGGTAACATAAATATTAAAGTGTAAAATATTTGAATATTAAGTTTATATTGTTTGTGTTTTTTAAACTATACTAAATTGGTTTGATTTGAAGTATATTTTTGAGTTATAGTTATACAGTTTTTAAACAGTACAATAAAAACTAATGAAAAGATACCAAAAAATACACCATATTTAACAAAAAAAACATGGAACCTGAACAAATCTTGAATCCTGTATAATTTTTTCCCCGTTAAACAAACAGAAAAAGCTTTTCCTTCTTCGACTTGTTTCATTCCAATAGAAAGTATTGTTTCTGTATTATCTCTTTTTCTTGGTGTCGTCTGTCCGTGTTTGTCTCTGATCTATTAAACGGCTTGAAAGTTTTCACTGAAAAGATGACTGAAGATAAATTGATTACTACTGAAGATTTTTTTAAAAGAGATATAAAGATTTATTAATTGTATCATTGTGTGATTCACAATTTTTTAACCTGATACATTTTAAATTTATTATTGTACGGGTAATAAATTTTAATTATGTTTTTGATGATTTATTAATAGATTCTGATTCGCGCGCCCGCGCGAGTATTTTATAAATTTTGGTATTGTTCATAATTTTGAATATTTGATTAGCTGTATAAAGTTATAACACTTACTATGTAGTCAATATTTAATATGATTTTAGTCTATATATATTGTACTAAACTAAAATATATAAATTAGTAAGTTTTTCTTTATGGTGGATCTCGGTTGCACACTTTTACATCTATTTCCTCGATAGAAAGGGTTATGTCTCCACAATGAAATAATTTTATTTGAATTTGCTATCCGGTTTTGAAAGGTTTTAAAATTTTTGAAAATAATAAAAGTTGTTTTAGAAGATATGTCGTTTATGTGAGAGCATGATCGGGAGTCAATTTTATAGGAATGAAATATATGTATATATATGAATGTGTAAGTTAAACAAAAAATCTTTGGTAAAATATTGCTCAAGTGTGATTTACACGTTTTCAAAAGGAAATATATTTTTAAAGTAGTTATAATCATTTTTGACAAAAGATTAGAGATATTAGATTTCTTAAAAAGGAAAGATTAGAGATATAGATGTGTAACAATAAAATGGCAAATGATTCTGATTTCTTTTACTAAAGAAATATTCATATATATTTAATTATATATACTCTATTTAGAAAATATATAAATCATTTACTTTCAAATAATGTTATATGAGGACTTTATCCGATATCCGAAGCCGCACCCGAACCCGATTCGAAAAACCCGAACCGAAATCTCAACCAAAGTAGAAAAATATCCGAATGGTTATTGAGTTAGAAAAGATTGAAATCCGAACCTGAACGGGTAATATCTGAACTCGAATATATGTCCAGAGATAATTATATATATATATATATATATTTAATTTTATATTTCTAGTTTACTTATCTCATTTTATTCAAAATATTTTTATTAATGTTACACATAGTTTAAGATCAGATAATATACATATAATTATGGATTGCTACTCACTCTTTCAACATGTCAAACTTTTTGTTTCGTGCATCAATAAAAATTATATCGAAAATTCCAAAACAATAACTAAATTAGTGTCTTTTTATTTTTAAAATTTATCTCCAAATATATTAATCATTTAATCAATTTAAAATTAAAGAAACCAGTTAAGTTAAAGGGGGATGAGCAATGAAAAATTCAACTTTTTATGTTCAAAATCTAAATACCAAAAATCGACTCGAAATAACCAAACCCAAACTAAAAATACCCGAATCTGATCCGAAGTACAGAAATACTCTAATGAATATTATTTCTCTATATCTAAATACTCAAACGCCCACCCCTAGATAGTATATAGGTATATTTGGTGTTTATTTGAAAAAAGATTGTGTTAAGAATGATTGATTTCATTATTTGTTAATGTGATAGCTGAAATATAGGCGTTGTTATAGAAGGTTATTGATTTTTTTCTGACCAGTATCGAACACATTTCCTTAAAGAAATTTGTAGTCAATTTACATTCAAAATACTTTCTTTTTAGATTGTAGAGCTAATTAATGATAACTAAAGAGGTTATATTAGCAAGCTCTTTTCCGAAAAGGAAAAAAAAAAACTGAAGAGGTTATACAAGTGATTGCATTCGGTTTGCTTCAGAATTATTATACACAAATCGAGATATTAATCTGATACTGGTGTAGTATATGAAAACACATTTTCCAAAGTTTGTAATTGTATTTGATTTAGTGTGTTAGATATGAAACTGTATTTAAATTTATTAATATGTATATTTTTATATATTAAAATACATTTAACTTTCATATAGGAAACAGAGGAGGTAAATGTATGATCAATTGGTTTAATAGACGTAGGAAACCGAGGAAGTTACGTTTCTGGTTAATTAAAAATCCAATCGTCAGGTGGGTTTAATTTAAAATCAAAACACTGTGTTTAACACCAGTGGCATATCATTGTAATTTTTGTGCAAAATTTAGGGCTAAATACTATTTGTACTTCAGTTTTAATAGATTAGATTAGATTGTTGCTCGCGAATTCGCGGATATAAATATTATATGTAAATATATATTATGTATAGAATTGATAAAAAAATAACTGTTGAATATTTAGTAATAACAAATACTTGTGAAATTATATATGTAATTATCATATTAACTTCCTCAACACATTTTATGAATCTTTTTGACATTTTTATTTTTTGGTTATTATTTTTTGCTCAACACTTCCTTAACAAGTTGTTATTTTTATTAACTTTTTGCTAATGTTTTTCTAATTTTACATATTTTCTGCTAAATATTTATTTCTCTTTGTAAATAGTAATAAATGAACCAAAAATTAATCTTATAATTGTTCTCAATCAATCTAATATTACTTTATTCACTTTATTATTTGATTTAAACGAAAAACCTTTTTAATCAAAATTCTCACATGTTCCGTTATTACAATTCACATCAACAACCTCACAGACGAGGTTAAAGCTGATGTGGTAGGCTGGAGGGGAGGGAATTGAATTGTTTGGCACAAAGATTATATTGCGGATCTCCCTAATGGTAAGGGTATGTGGCTTGCTATTCATCCTAATGAGAAGGAGAAACCCGAGTATTATGACTCCATCCTTAATGGAGTTGAGATCTTCAAGATCAACGCTTATGATGGCAGTCTTGCCGGTCGTAATCATGTGCCTGATCCACAAGTCATTTCAACAACTCCATCCAAAGTCCAACGAGTTCGTGGTCAGTCCAAGAACATGCTGTATGTTGTTCCAGAGGCTCTTTTAGGTCTTATCATTGGTTCTGTGATAGTAGTTGCTTACAAATGTAGACGTAAGGAGCCTGCAACTGATGTAACAGGTTGTCGTCAATTCTCATTTTCGGAGATAAAACAAGCTACTAAGAACTTCGCTCGGGTTCTTTAAGATACAAATAATTTTGTTTATTTTATCTTTAAGAGTATATATGCATATATTTAAAACTATAATCTAAGATCTATCTATTTCTTTTGGTTAAATATATTAATCAACTTGTATAAAAATAATAATAATTGCTGACAAAAATAATAAAAATTGATATAAAAGTTATAATCATCAAAAATTAAAACTTAACAGTGTTTATAAAATTTGAATATTTATAAGAAACTAATTTTTACGATTAAAGATTATATTTTTTTATAAACTGTATACATTTTTAAAAATTTTGATAATAAAAATTGTATAATAATAAAAAGTAGAATCAATAATATTTTGAAATTTATAATTTCATAATTGAATATATTTATTTTGATGATGATGTCTGAATTTTTACCATATTCTAAAATGTTTACCAAAAATATAAATCAATATTAAATGTAATGTTCGTATTATTACTATGTTCTAAAAAGTTCACAAAATATATAAATCAATATTAAATGTAATTATTCAATCATATTTAACAATAATTTATGTCATCAATTTTAGTAACCATGTCATATTTTTTATGAAAGTTGTTTATTTGGCAAATCATTTTCAAATAATAATGTATAGGTGACCAGGGATTAGAGTTTTTTCTCAAGATAATTAATGTGTATCATGTGTCTCGCTGCTCTTCTGATCGACTTTAAGTATTTAACTGCCAGTAATTTCTGGGAAATTAATCACAGAAAGCATTGAAAAGTGACCAGTTAATATATTTGCTAAAAAGATGATTATATATAACAGTTTACATCAGTTGAAATGGTCTTCCGAAAACAAGTTTGCCTATTGTATGACCAAGGAACTAATATCAATATCCATTGATAAAAGTTCTATCCGCCTTTTAAATTTTATAACTGCATCTAAAATATAACTGTATAACATTAAAATTAACTAATTATAACTGCATCCAAAAATCGTAACCACCTTGATTTTTTTTAAGAAAACGTAACCACCACTAAGCAAATATTTAATGTCAGGAAAAGTGATCAGAATCGAACAGATTAGTATATTATTTTATTTGGAAAAGTGATCAAACGTAACCACATTCAAATATTTTCTGCCCTTTAACCACATTCAAATATTTTCTGCCCTTTGACAATTAACGTACCATATACTGCCCTTTGAAAAGTGATCAGACGTAACCACATTCAAATATTTTCTTCATGTTTTACTAATGTATGCCTATACATTAGTATACTATTTTATTTTTATTGGTCATACACCATTTTCTAATATATTATAAATTTTAGAATAAATTTTTTAAATAATCTCTTATATGCATGTGGTACAAATGTATAATTATACAACTTGACATATTTAATATAGTAACCAAAAATTATATTAAACTAATATTAAATACAAATATGATTACAAAAAAATAACACAAATATAAAAAATTAAATTTCTCAAAAAGGTAAAACAAAGAATATACCACACTTTCAAATTAAAACATGAACATGCATTATTGATAATAGTTAGGTCCAATTTTTAAAAAAATGAAATCTATTACAACTGCTTTTATATGCCCACATATATAAATGTTTAGCCTTTAATCTTATTCAAAAACAATGCAAACAACAAACCGGTCGAGAAGACTACTATTTTTTAGGAATACGCAGATAACAACTAATTGGTATAAAAAAACAGTTACCCAACATTTTTCAAAAAGGTCCGAACTGACACCATCAGTTTATTGAATGGACGACAGTTTGTTGTTTTTTTGCTGGTTACAGCCTGGTATTTATAAACAAATATATTTCTTAAAAATATAAAACAAAAAGTATATCCATCCTTTTAAGGACGGATCATAAGTTTGGTCTAATTATTTGAAAAATCGATTTTCGGGTGCGGGTTATGAGTATTTTATGCAGGTGAATGTGGATTGGTGGATTTTGGATCGCGGTTACCCGTCGACCCGTAAAGTATTTAAAAATAAAAAAGTAAAAAGGTAAATATTTTTTTAAAAAATACAGGAATTTAAAATAATTTTTTAAAATTTAAATCATGTGTAAGTTTTTTAATATAAATATATATTTATAAAAAAATAAATTAATTAATGATTTTTAAAATATATATAACCCGCAGATAACCACAAAATTAAGCAGAACGGGTGCGAGTAAAAAAATATTTGTTTGCGGGTTGTGTGGGTCATATTTTTTAACCAAAACAAAATTGAAAACTCACGGGTTGGTGGGTCAGGGACGAGTTCGACTCTAAACCCAGATCAATTTTAAAATTACTATTATTTTAATAAAATATATTTTGATTAAAATTTATACACAAATATGATTATACAAAAAATACAAATATAATCAGAAAGAAAAACAAATATAAAAAATAAATTTAAAACAAAAAAATACTCGCTCTTTTAAGAGCGGATCAAAATCTAGTATTTTTCTTACATTCTTTGGATAATGTAGATAATCAAGTTCTTTATTGTGATGTCGAAAACTTAGCTTTCGAAGTCTTCTTTTTATATAAGATAAATAGTATAGTACACTTCGTATGATTGAATATATATTTTATATTTGCACACTGGAGACCATTTCTCATGGAGAAGGGACGTAAATATTTGGTCAGAGCTACCTTTGTGTATGGAAACTATGATGGTCAGTGCCAGACTAACTTTTGATACTGCCCCAATCAAAATTTAAAACTATATTCTTATACAAATTTTATCAATATCGTTATACAATAGAAAATAGCGTAAATATTCATTAAAAAAAATCAAAACCTACAGTCTGTTTATAAAAAATAGTGATATTATATACACTTATTGTTAGAAATATAATTTTACTTACATTTTTTTACAAAATCATGTATTAGAATCATATAGTCAAGTATTTAAACCATGACCACTTCAATTGATAGTATAACTAACTCATTTATTTTTTCTGGTTATATGGAAAACCACAAATAAATTTTTATTATCATCAATTTCGAAAGACTTCTCTCACCTGTGGTGACTACACCGAAATTGTCAACAATATACGATAAACAATTTATGTGTTTCGAACTTTTTCGGACATTGATTATCGAAAAATCTTTAATTTCTTAAACAAATTATCACTAATCTATACTATTAAAGCAGGATCCTATTGTGCTTTTTACCTAAACCTGCCATTTCTTTAACTAACATTGCATATTTCATTAAGGACAATCAAATAATATTAATAACACATTTATATTGGGTCATTTTTTTGGATCCAGTCTACTGCCCACATCATATTTATTTTGGGCCATTTGGGCCAATTAAGAAATCAGATTCAATTCTTATTTTTTTCTCCAAGTTCAAATAATTTATTTTCAACCATTCTTAATATTTTGTGTAGTGAACAAAAATTAATCACTTAATTATTATGTTTTTCTTTTTTTTTAATATAATTTAAGAATTCATAAAAAAATTGAATTTTTTCATTGGATTTTTTCCATTGAAAAGTATAAATCTTTATTAAAAGTTTATAATTTTTTATTTAAAAAATTAACCACATAATAAAATTAACTTATCAGAGTTATACCAAATTAATTCATTAAAAATAAAATTTAATTTTCTAAACATAAATACTCATTAGACCTAGACGTTCGTGTACTCTTTCGGGTATGGATCGGTTCTTTCGGGTATCGGGTTTTCGGATTTTGAAATTAACCCCATTCGGTATTATAAAATTTCGGGTCGGGTTCGAGTCGGGTCTTTCCGGATCCGGGTGGGTTTGGTTCTTATGCATAAGAACCTGGAAAATAACCAAATAACCAAATAACCAAAGTATCTAAAACAGGTTCGGTTATTTGTACTCAAAGTAACCAAAGTATCCGATTCGGTTCAAATTTTTGTATCCAAATTACTCAAAAATAACCAAAAGTAACTAAAACTATCCATTATATACAGTTTTTTTGGGTAAACTTTTATCCAAACTATCATATTTTATCCAAAAATACTCAAAAGTACCAAAATAACTACTATAGTTAACTTATAATATTAATTTAAAATATTAAAATAATTATAAATATAACTATAACATATATTTTTAGATATATATTCACATTTCGGATATCTTCGGATACTCATTCAGTTCTCGGTTTGAGTCGGGTTCGGGACCAGTTCTTCGGATATAGCAATTTAGAACTCATTCGGATATTTACCCCGGGTTTGATCGGTTCGGAACCCTGATTTTCGGGTCGTTTCGGATTGGTTCTTCGGATCTGGATATTATGCTCAGGCTTATACTCATTTAAAATAAAACACGATAAAAAAAGATAAAAAGTTTAAGTATTTTATAAGAAAACAAATATATGAAAATATGACATTTCTAAATATTTGTCAATTTAAAAAATAAAGGAAAATAAATCCAGGCTTTGAAAGCGCGGATCAAAATCTAGTTATATATTAAAGTTTGATCTGTACCTTGCACCTAATCCATGGACCACGATAGATTTGCAAGGAGATGTGGATAGCGGACGAGTGGAGATGTTTCAGATTCCAACGTCAAACTCGTTGCAGATTTGTCTAGTTAAGAACGGGACGACTACTCCCCTAATATCCACGGTGGAGATACGCCCTGTGGGAAATGATACTTATAAGACTGTGTCTGGTTCCCTTAATCTTTTATTTCCGTCATATCTCAACAAATCAGATACTGACATAAGGTAAACTTAACTTCAGTTCAATGTTTTCTGTTATTTCTGCTATGTGACTATGTTTTGTAAGTTTGTTATGCTCTGTTTCTTGTGGTTCTTCTGTAGTCTGTTCACCGGCGCTGTACTACTGTTTGCAACATATGGTTTTGTTTTTCTTTATTAATTGACTATTCATTCCTTGACATTAATCGATTATAAGATCACATAAACGAATGTCTCAGTTTTTTCAAGTGCATAAAATGATATCTTCCATCCTTTATTTGTTCAACATTATATCTTCATCTATTTATTGATTTCACCTCTAAACCCTATTTTCAGGTACCCGAGTGAAAGATATGACCGCGTATGGACCTCGCTCTTCAGAAACGAATGGACCCAAATTTCCACCACTCTCGAAGTGAACAATCTATACAACGTTTATGTTCCACCAGAAGCCGCGCTCACAACTGCTGCAACACCTAGTAATTCCAATTCTCCGTTGATAATCAACTGGACTTCGAGTAATGTTGATAACCAATATTACCTGTATGCACACTTCGCTGAGATCCAAGAGTTGCGGACCAACGATACCAGGGAATTCAACATGACTTGGAATGGAGTACACTATTATGGCCCTCTAGTTCCTCCAAAATTTAGATTATTTACTGTCTTTAGCCCTGAGGGGGTAAGCTGCAAAGGAGGGGAATGCAGTTTTCAGCTGACGAGAACCAACATATCAACTCTTTTTTTTTTTTTAACAGGGATGTTCCGCAACCCGTAGATCTGTAGACACTTCCATAGTTTTCCGCAACCCATAGGCCCGTAGTCACTTCCGTAGCTTTCCGCAATCCTTAGGCCCGTAGTCACCACTGGCCCGAAACCAGCCGTTACTAATACTCATTACCCAAGAGCCCAGCACCAACGCCGCGCTTAAATTTAAACTTAGAGAGGGTGTAAAGCATTTCGTGGCCACAAGGAGTATTCTAACCTGGATCCTTATCGGCGTTGGAACTGCCTCAAGACCACTAGCCCACCACCTTGTGGTTACCAACATATCAACTCTTCCACCTCTGCTTAATGCTCTTGAGGTCTACACAATTATCCATTTTCCGCAGTCAAAAAAAAATGAAAATGACGGTATGCTGTGTGCCTATAAGGTCGAAACTTTTGTTGTATGTTTATTGTTTAGTAAAAATATAACTCATAACCACAATAAAGTAGTAGAAGGCATTTTATCTATTAACTCAACTAATTTCATCTCATCAAGAAATATTTTGTCAGTGGTTTCTTTGCAAAACATCAAAACCACCTATGGAATAAATAGAATCAGCTGGCAAGGAGATCCATGCGTCCCTCAACGGCTTATGTGGGATAGCTTAAACTGCAGCAACACGGATATGTCTACACCACTCATATAACACAATGGGTCGGGTTTGAGCTGACTAGCGGAGATATTAGGACTATCATGGATCCAAACCTTCAAGGAGACTATGACTCTCACTCTGCCTGGAGAGTTCTTGAATTGTCAATGTCATGTACAAATCCTTCTTCCACAAAACGTCCAAGCATGTCTCAGGTTGTTGTGAAACTAAAGGAGTGTCTTGAAAACTCGAGGAGAAATATGAGGAGAGGCAGGATGGACTCTCATAGTCCCGCTAAAGTGAGCATGCTTATTGACACTGGGATGTTTCCTGTAGCGAGATAGTTTGAGCTGCTGCAAGTCACATGTAAAAAAAGTCATAGCACAAAACAAACACTGGTCAATTTGATTGATCATCGACATGTAGCATTTAATGAACCGTGAATGTGTGTTGTGTAAACTCTTGAGTGCCGTACTGTGAATGTTATTGGGATGATTATTATTTTGGATACAGAAACTATATGATGCAAATTAATGAGAGCCGTTATAAAAGAGAAAGGAAATTCATCTTGGAATCATCTTAGATAATTGATTCTTATTTCGCGTCCTCTTTGATAAACAAAATTCCCTCTTTCCTTTGTACTTTTGTAGTCACCAAATTTGAGTTCTAATGAAAAAAGTTGTGTTCCAATCTTTTTATTCTCATTCAATGTAAGATTTTATTTCTTAACGTGCTTCTTGGTCTGCTCCTTATTTTCCATATAGTGATGTTAAAACATTCTTGTCTTCTTATGCCTCTTCCGTTTCCCTTGGTGCAGCTGCACTAGAAAACACATTTACTAATCTACTAATTTCACCATTGACTCCAAGGAGTCTTTCTTCTGCCGTCCTGCATGGTGAAGAAAACACATTGACTTTCCAAGTCTTTCATTTAGTGTATGATTTGGGTTTGCTTTTGTAACATCCGACTGCCCCACTGCTAATGACCTCTAAGTCTGCTAATTCGACCCAGCGGACGGAGTTGAAGACCTATGGGGGCCTGTGCCCCGTATGATTTTGATTTTTCCTTCACTAATTAAATACTAAATTATCTAAAGTATCCTAATCTTATAACTACTTGTCCTTCCAATATTGCTTGACCTTGGAACTTTTTGTAAATAAATGATCAAAAAGATAAATAAAAAAGATAAATACTTTCTCCGTTTAATATTAGTTGTTTTTCTAGGTTTATACACACATATTAAGAAAATATTTAATTTTACATATTTTCAAAATAAAAATATCATTACTAATACATCACCATATTTCAACCAATAGAAAAATTAAGTTGAGAATATTGTTAATAAATTTTACATTAAAAACCGAAAATGACATTTATTTTGAAACAAAAAAAATTGAAACGGAAGGAATATATTTTAGTGATATATACATACACCACTATATTACCAAAAATTGGGAACATAAATTGGGGTGTTGCATCTATTTATTTGTTGTTTATCTTCAACAGTATAGCCACTAGTATCTTGATTTTTCATTGGGAGTTGAGGGAATATGGAGAGTTCGCTTGGGCTTTTGTTGGTGCTAATAAGTTCCGTGGCCATTCATATTGGTCAAGCTCAAGACCAAAAAGGTATCTGATATTTTATCTGT
This sequence comes from Raphanus sativus, assembly GCF_000801105.2. Classification (NCBI taxonomy): domain Eukaryota; kingdom Viridiplantae; phylum Streptophyta; class Magnoliopsida; order Brassicales; family Brassicaceae; genus Raphanus; species Raphanus sativus. The sequence goes on along the minus strand of NC_079519.1, from coordinate 5,744,017 downwards.
TCTATATACATCCTCCCTTCATGACAAACTTTGTATCGCAGAAGTGCACTTGTGTTAGTGGTGTGGTTAATGTTTACCATGTCTGTTAACAGAGTTCATCAGTTTGGATTGCGGGCTACCTGCGAATGAACTGTCTCCTTATAAGGAGGCTCATACTAAACTGTTGTTCTCTTCCGATGAAAATTTCATACAGAGCGGAAAAAATGGTCGAGTCCAAGCAAACCGAGAGAGAGAATTCTTGAAACCATACAGAACGCTGAGATATTTTCCAAATGGAACACGAAACTGTTACAGCCTAACTGTGGAGAAGGGCAGGAATCATTTGATAAGGGCTTTCTTTACCTATGCAAATTATGACGGTTTTGACAATAACCCTAATTTTGATTTGTATCTCGGACCTAATCTGTGGGAAACAATAGATTTTCAAGGACAAGTGAAAAGTGTACGGGCCGAGATGTTGCACATTCCAACATCAAACTCGTTGCAGATTTGTCTCGTTAAGACAGGGACGACTATTCCGTTCATATCCACCTTGGAGATACGGCCAATGGGAAATGATAGTTATGTCACTGATTCTGGTTCCCTTAATCTTTTCTTTCGGAGATATTTTACCGAGTCAAAGAATTACATAAGGTACCTCAACTTCAATTGAATGTTTTCTCTCTTTTTTCCCCTTTGTTATCTCTTGTGCTTTGTTTTTTGCGGTTCTGTTCACCTCTGTTTCAAGTAAAGGATTTAAGCAAGTACGTACAATACAAGAGAAACAATGAAGCATCTCCATACTTTAGAATTTACAATAAGTCTGATCAAACTACAACGCCCCAAGCAAATGAAATGATATATTTCATCTTTTTAAAGAAAATTAAGTTAGGTGCATTATAAAACAGATTACAATCATCACAAAATATCTTACTATTGAAAAGATATATTACATCTTATTTATATTACATCTTATTTATTAGTTCCATATCCAAAACCCATTTTTCAGGTACGCGAACGATATCTATGATCGGGCATGGCTTCCATACTTCCAGACGGAATGGACTCAGATTTCCACCACTCTCCAAGTGAACAATTCAAATTCTTATATTCCACCGAAAGATGCGCTCTCAACTGCTGCAATACCTACTAATTCTAGTGCGCCACTGACAATCCAATGGAATTCTAGTTACGTTAATAACCAATATTACTTTTACATACATTTCGCTGAGATCCAAGAGTTGAAGAAAAAAGATAGTAGGGAGTTCAACATAACTTGGAATGGAAAAGTCATACTCAGCTCATTTATTCCTCCAAAATTTCGTGCACATACTGTCTTTGCCGAGTCGCCGGGAACTTGTGATGGAGGGGATTGCAGTCTCCAGCTGATAAGAACTAACAGATCAACTCTTCCACCTCTGCTTAGCGCTCTTGAGGTCTACACAGTTATCCAGTTTCCCCAGTCTGAAACAAATGAAATCGACGGTATGTTATGCATGTAAACCTTTTTGTTGTATGTTTAGTAAAAAGAAATATAAGCCATAACAAAGTTGTCGAGTCTGTTTATATATTAACTTAAGTACTATTTTAAAAAAAAATTCAGTAATTGCTGTTCAAAACATCAAAATCACCTATGGGATAAGTAGAATCAGCTGGCAAGGAGATCCATGCGTCCCTCAATGGCTTATGTGGGACGGCTTAAGCTGCAGCACCACGGATATGTCTACACCACCAAGAATCACTCATTTGTAAGTCATAAGTTCACTAGTACACACGCTCTATAATATCTGTTTGTAGTCGTGATCAATGATCTTTACACTTTCAATGTGTTTCTGGACATATCACCAGAAACTTGTCTTCAAGTGGTCTAACTGGAACCATAACGGATGGCATTAAGAATCTTACATCACTAGAAACTCTGTAAGTATGTTCAGTGTTGATATATATAGGAGGCAGCAAATTGTTATAGGAGTTCATTTTTCCTTGCTAAAATTCTTGACAACATTAGGGACCTGTCAAATAATAATTTGATTGGAGAGGTGCCGGACTTTTTAGGCAACATGAAATCTTTGGTGTTCATGTAAACTTCTCTCTTTACATATTTCGGTAATATTTTCCAAAATTCAATTTCATGTATATGTATGTCCAAAGTATGGTCCTTTTTTTAACAGAAACATAAGCATGAATGATCTTAGTGGTCTGATTCCTCAGACTCTTCAGAGGAAAGGACTAAAGTTATTGTAAGAAACTTCTCACCTATAGTCTATTTTTCAGTTATTGTCCAAAACCCGTTAGTCTTGAAAATATAATTGTCTTTTTGCAGTTCTCAAGGGAACCCAGGACTTTGTCTCTCGGGTTCATGCCTACCTCCCAAACCCAAGTCATTTCCAGTGGCAATTATCGTATCAGTATTATCTGTGGCCATAAGTATCATTGGTATTTTGGTACTTACTTTGGTTTTAAGGAAGAAAAATCCATCAACTGTGGCAGGTAACTTGCAAGAAAACAATTCCGACTAGATTTTGTTCTTATCTCCTAAAGTATTTCTTATCTACAGCTCAGCGACGACCGCCTAGTATATCGTCTGTGAATGTTACGTATGCAAATTCACCTGCTTCGTCAATCCAAACCAATAAGAGAAGTTTTACATATTCAGAGGTCATTAGTATGACAAACAACTTCCAAAGGGTTGTTGGGGAAGGAGGATTTGGTATTGTCTATCACGGTGCTCTAAATGTGTATGGACAAGTAGCTGTTAAACTGCTTTCTCAATCATCCACACAAGGCTATAAGGAATTCAAGGCAGAAGTATGCATACCTGCTGCTTCTCTTTATTGAAAAGTTTTATGAGTTTCCATGGCATCACAAACTAATGGTTTACGTGTGTGTTTTCTCTATGGATGATTAGGTTGATCTTCTTATGAGAGTTCACCACACAAATTTGGTAAGCCTGATAGGATATTGTAATGAAGGAGATCACTTGGCTCTGATATACGAGTTTGTGCCCAATGGGGACTTAAGACAACATCTGTCTGGTAAACTTAAAAGATTTTCATATGTAACAATAGCTCGTGAAACCATTGTATAAATGGATCTTACTATTTAACATATAGGGAAAGGAGGAAGATCCATCATCAATTGGGGTACTCGGCTACGAATAGTTGTGGAGGCTGCATCAGGTTTGTTATAAGCGAAGCTAGACCAAGAGATAATTCTTTCTTCCATTCTTCAAACTGTAATAGATGAATCCATTCTTTAGGTTTGGAGTATTTACACACTGGCTGCATACCACCAATGGTTCATAGAGATGTCAAAACCACAAACATATTGTTGGACGAGCGGTTTAAGGCCAGGCTTGCTGATTTTGGGTTGTCGAGATCTTTCCCAGTTGGAAATGAATCTCATGTTTCGACGATAATTGCTGGTACTTCTGGATATCTTGATCCCGAGTAAGGATTGTTAGTTAACATCACAACATGCTGGAAAACGTTTTTTCTTCTTCTTCAGCTAATATGTTTAGATAACAGTATACCATTTCCATTGCCTTGTAGATATTACCGTACAAATCGGTTGACCGAGAAGAGTGACGTGTACAGCTTCGGGATTGTGTTACTAGAGATGATCACAAACCAACCCGTGATTGACCAATCCCGTGAAAAGTCTCACATAACAGAGTGGGTTGGGTTTGAGGTAAATAGCGGAGATATTAGGAGTATCATGGATCCAAACCTTCAAGAAGACTACGACTCTGATTCTGCATGGAGAATTTTTGACTTGGCAATGTCATGTGCAAATGCTTCTTCCAAAAGACGTCCAAGCATGTCTCAGGTTGTTGTGGAACTGAAAGAGTGTCTTGCGTCTGAAATATTGAGGAGAAATATGATGAATAGAGGCAGGATGGAGGCTCGTAGTTCGGCTGAAGTGACCGTGCTCGTTGACACTGAGATGTTTCCTGTAGCGAGATAGGATGACTCTTTAGGATCTAAAGAACCTTGTGTAGTAAGCTTTTGGATATACAAGTATTGCCCAAAAGAATAGAACAATACTCCCTCCGTTTCAAATTATATGTCGTTCTAGAGCAAAATTTTTGTTTCAAAATAAGTGTCGTTTTCGATTTTCAATGCAAAATTTATTGAAAATATTCTCTATTCTATTTTTATATTGGTCGATGTGTATTGGTAATAGTATTTTTATTTTGGAAATATGTAAAATTAAATGTTTTTTTAATCTGTGTGCAAAGACTTAGAACGACAAATAATATGAAACGGAGGGAGTACTTTATTTTCACTATTTATGAGTAAGATTTAAGAATTTGGGGGGGGGGGGGTGGGGGGTGTGACGGATCGCGTGCTGTACGGCTGTACTTTTATCCGGGGGATTAGGTTATAAAAAAAATATTTTAGGGGTCAAAAAACTAAAATCTACTTGCCCATTTTTTACCAAGAAAATTAGGAGTGGGTGTTCGGATACACATTCGAGTTCAGTTCGGATCTATTCGGGTTTTGGGTTTTCGGGGTCAAAGATTTTAGCCCCATTCCGGTATTTTTAATTTTTGGTTCGGGTTCGGTTCGGATCTTTACGGATTCGGTTCGGGTTCGGATAACTCATTTAAATTGTTTCTAAAATTTTAAAATTCATTATTATATACTTTTTTTCTAACATCATTATTATATACTTTAATTTTTTTAAAATCTATAACAAAAATTACATATTACATATTACATATAAATTTTAAAAACATATGTCAAAATACCTAAACTTAACATATAAATTGATTTTCTTTGAATATTTAGATAGAAAATCAATAGATATTTTAGTATTTTTGGTGTTTTAAGTATGCTTTTGCTATTTTAGACATATTTTCAAGTATTTTGGAAAACTTAAAAGTATGTTATATATTTTGGATGTTTTTACTATACATTATTTCTAAAAATAATTAATATATTTAGTTATATAAATTTATTTCGGATATATTCGGGTACCCGAAATACTTCGGTTCGGATCGGGTTCGGTTTCGGTTCTTTAAATACCAAAATTTCGAACCCGTTCAGATATTTAATCAATTTCGATTCGGATTCAGTGCTATTTTTTTGGATCGAGTTCAGTTCGGTTCTTCGGATTCGGATTTTTTGCCCAAGCCTAAAAAAAATTATAAACAGACGTATTGGAGGACGATGTCCCTAGTCAAGTTCGTTGCAATAGAATCACATATTTACTCTTTGTTTCCAGACTCATGCTATTTTACCATGTACGCCGTGTAGATCGATAGGATGTCTCTTTTGGATCTGAAACGCATGCATATGAGGCTTATAATCACTCAATGTACGGCTGTACCTTCACCCAGGGGATTAAGTTATAAAAAAAATATTTTAGGGGTCAAAAAACTAAAATCTACTTGCCCATTTTTTTACCAAGAAAATTAGGAGTGGGTGTTCAGATACACATTCGAGTTCGGTTTGGATCTATTCGGGTTTCGGGTTTTCGGGGTCAAAGATTTTAGCCCCATTCCGGTATTTCTAATTTTCGGTTTGGGTTCGGTTCGGATCTTTACGGATTCGGTTCGGGTTCGGATAACCCATTTAAATTGTTTCTAAAATTTTAAAATTCATTATTATATACTTTATTTTTTTTAAAATCTATAACAAAAATTACATATTACATATAAATTTAAAAAACATATGTCAAAATACCTAAACTTAACATATAAATTGATTTTCTTTGAATATTTGGATAGAAAATCAATAGATATTTTAGTATTTTTGGTGTTTTAAGTATGCTTTTGCTATTTTAGACATATTTTCAAGTATTTTGGAAAACTTAAAAGTATGTTATATATTTTAGATGTTTTTACTATACATTATTTCTAAAAATAATTAATATATTTTTAGTTATATAAATTTATTTCGGATATATTCGGTTACCCGAAATACTTCGGTTCGGATCGGGTTTGGTTTCGGTTCTTTAAATACCAAAATTTCGAACCCGTTTTGATATTTAATCAATTTCGATTCGAATTCGGTGCTACTTTTTCGGATCGGGTTCAGTTCGGTTCTTCGGATTCTGATTTTTTGCCCAAGCCTAAAGAAAATTATAAACAGACGTATTGGAGGACGATGTCAAGTTCATTGCAATAGAATTACATATTTACTCTTTGTTTCCAGACTCATGATATTTTACCATGTACGCCGTGTAGATCGATAGGATGTCTCTTTTGGATCTGAAACGCATGCATATGAGGCTTATAATCACTCAATGTACAAATCCTAGTGTCATGCAGTGAATGTTGATAATAATCATCTTTGTAAAACCTACAGAAGTCACAAATTAGTGAGAGCTGTCCAACACACAAAAAATTCTTCATTAATTGTCTTAACTAATCGGTTTCTTTTCATGTGTTTACTCTTGAGTGTCACGTCATGAAAGATCATAAATCAAGTATTCTAGAAAATCAAAGGAAAAGAATGTGAATTGTGAGTTCTTATTCGATTATCTTTAACCCTAAATGATTCTCAAATTAGTGAGAAAGAATGGAATTACTCCAGGACTTGTCAACTGATTCTCCTTTGATGTAAAATTTTGTTCCGTAACGTGCTTCGGGGTCTGCTCCATATTCTCTTGGTAAGTTGGTGATAGTGATGTTGGTACATTGTTGTCCTCTTAACCCTTACCTTCTTCCCTGGGTGAAGCTGGCACAAGAAAACACATTTACATATTTTCAACATTGGCGTGAAAAGTCTTTCTTTTTAGTTTATGATTTGGGTTTGGGTGTTTATTCGCTACTCTTTTCGTTATTCTTGTTGCATTGTGGACAGTGCCGATCCTGAAATATTCATGGTTCAATACGAAATACAAAACTGAAATTCCTATATAATATATAAAAAATATGCCAATTAAAAATTTAAGTTTATAATAAAAAAATTAAAATGTCCTCAAAACTAAAAAAAAACTTACCAGTTCGTAAATATAGATTTTTTGTATTTTTTATGCAAAATCATCCATCAAACTTTCATAATTAAGGTTCTTGATCGTATTTTTTTCAGTCGACAACATATCCAAACCATTTAATCTTTTATGTTGTCGTTATAATTTTTTCCCATTTTTGCCTTTTAATCCATTCATATTTAATAACACAGAATACAAGAAGTTTAATTATCTTTGTATTTTAGTGATGTCCCACAACTTACACATAACAAATTGTCAAATTGATAAATTTTTAAGTAATAACAATTAAAAAAATAGGCCCTAAATTTTTTACAAAAATAGTAGGGCCCATACGTACGTATCATAATGTTTTCGTTCAAGTCCGGGCCTGATTGTGGAAACAAACTATTGACTTGTAAAAATTCAGTCTTTTCTTTGAGTGTACAAATTGGGTTTTGTTTATTTTTTTCACTATTTATCTCTCACTGGTTTTCTTTATTATTTCCTCGGGAGTTAATACAATATGGAGAGCTCTTTCTGGCTTCTGTTGGTGCTGATTGCAACGTTGGCCATCATGCATATTATTCAAGCTCAAGACCAAGAAGGTATCTTAGTTTTTCTATATACATCCTCCCATACTACAGTTTTTTTCTTTTGCTTGACGAAATCTTTTACAAACGGTTTGGTTTCTCAGAAGTGCACTGATTTTCTTATTGTTAGTCTTTAATGTCTGTTAACACTCAACAGGGTTCATCAGTTTGGATTGTGGGCTACCTGAGGACGAACTGTCTCCTTATACTGAGCCTTATACCAAGCTGAACTTCTCCTCGGACGTAACATTCATCCAGAGTGGGAAAACTGCTAAAATTCCGGTGGATGTACTGACGCCGTACACAACGATAAGATACTTTCCAGATGGAATACGGAACTGTTACAATCTGAATGTGCAGATGGGAGATAATTATTTGATTAGAGCTTCCTTTATATATGGAAATTACGATGGTCGTAACAGGATACCGTTTTTCGATATTTATCTTGGAGCTAATCTCTGGGCCACGATATTATATTTAGACGCACAGAACGGTAGACGGGTAGATATTTTACACATCCCAACATCAAACTTGTTGCAGATTTGTCTTGTTAAGACTGGTGAGACCACACCGCTAATATCGGCTCTGGAATTACGGCCCATGGGAAATGACTCTTACATCACTAAATCTGGCTCCCTTCAACTTGAATACTGCTATTATCTTAGCAAGTCAGGTTCTGATATACGGTAAGTCAATACTCTTTTTTGTGAATGAATGTTAAATTAGTTCAGATAAAAATCTTTTTTACAAAAATTGTAACTATGGTACTTTTTAACTCTCAAGAGCTGATTTTTATCGTTTAAGCTATGGATATTGGCTTGTCAAATTCAACTGAACATATTAATGAAACTGTTCCCTGACATAACTACTCTATTGCTAAAACAATCGTTCCCACCCTCCAGGTACTCAAGCGATATCTATGATCGCATATGGGTATCGTACTTTCAGACAGAGTATTGGACCCAGATTTCCACTGATCTCGACGTGGTCAGCTCCAACAAACATGCTATACCCAAAGATGTACTAAAAAATGCTGCCACTCCCACTAATGCCAGTGCGCCATTGACGATAAAATGGAGTCCAGATCACCCTGATGATCAATATTACTATTACGCACACTTTGCTGAGATCCAAGACTTGCAGGCAAATGAAACTAGGGAATTTAACGTGCTATGGAATGGAGTACATCAGTCTGGCCCATTCATTCCAAGAAAGCGAATCATAGATACTATCTTTAGCACGTTACCCCAACTTTGCGAGGGAGGGGAATGCAGTTTCCAGCTGATAAGAACCAAGAGATCAACTCTTCCACCTCTACTTAATGCTTTTGAATATTACAAAGTTGTTAAGTTTACACAAACTGAAACAGATGAAAGCGATGGTACGTGACTTTGTTATGCAAATAAGGTTTATGCTTTGTTATGTTAGTAAAAAGGTAAACCATAAATACATTAGAGTACTAAAGAGTTCAAAACTTTTTTATGTCAGTGCGTGCTATTAAAAGCATAGCAGCCACCTATGCAATGAATCGAATCAGCTGGCAAGGTGATCCATGCGTTCCTCAACAGTTCATGTGGGATGGTTTAAACTGTACCAGCACGGATATATCTGTACCACCAAGAATCACTACATTGTAAGTCATAAGTTCACTAGTACACTGTACACATTCACGCACACTCACTCTATCTTATTAAATGTGATCTCAACACTTTTGAATGTGATTTTGAACATTATACTAGAAACTTGTCTTCATGTGATTTAACCGGAAGTATAGCCGATGCCATTCGAAATCTTACGCAACTAGAAACAATGTAAGTATTAATATTGTTAATTAAAGGCTAGAAATTGGTACGATATGGATTGGAATAAATTTGACCAACCTTCATTTTTTTTTGTTCTCTATTCCAAACATTAGAGACTTGTCGAATAATAATTTGACTGGACGGGTGCCGGACTTTCTAGGCAACATGAAATTGTTGTCAGTCATGTACGTTTCTCTCAGCACATTTTTCATGCTTATCAAATCCCACCTCAGATCATGGTTTTTTAACAGAAACTTAACCGGGAACAATCTCGATGGTTCAATTCCGCAAGCTCTTCAAAGGGAAGGACTAAAGCTATTGTAAGAAACTCTCCACATAGAATTGTGAACTTTTCTCGGTTGTTATCCATAGTGTTTTGTCCATTTACTGATGTCCCTTATCTTCTCTTAGCGTTGAAGGAAATCCAAGGCTTTGTTTCTCTGATTCATGTATAAAGCCACATAAGAAAAAAATAGTCGTACCAGTTGTTGCATCAGTTGCTTCTGCAGCCATTGTCATTGCTATATTGGTTCTTTTCTTTGTACTCAGAAATAAAAAGTCAACAATTTTACAAGGTATTTGTGCAACAGACGTCAACTAAGAATACCGTTGCTCTGTTGCATTAGAAGAAGAGAAATAAAAATGTATATATATGATAACATCCTTATTCTGATGTATATAGGTCAACCGAGGAAGTCAAGGATGAAGCTCAAGTTTGCTAATAAAAACAGCAGAAGATTCACATATTCAGAGGTCATACAAATGACAAACAACTTCCAAAGAGTTTTAGGTAAAGGAGGATGCGGCATGGTGTATCATGGTACTGTAAACGGTTCTGATCAGGTGGCTGTTAAAGTATTCTCTCAATCTTCAGCTCAAGGTTATAAAGAATTCAAAGCAGAGGTATTAATAGCTAGTTCTGAAAAGTTCCCATCTAAACAATGATGTGTTTCTAGTATCACCAATGGTTTTGCCTTTAAAGTTTTTCTTGACATGAGTCTACCTTAGGTTGATCTTCTTGTGAGAGTTCATCATACAAATTTGGTGATCCTCGTTGGGTATTGCTATGAAGGCGATCACTTGGCCCTCGTTTATGAGTTTCTTCCCAATGGAGACTTGAAACAACATTTGTCAGGTTATACTTTATAAATATTTCACGTGTATCATGAACTCATGAAACATGAATGGATATAATGATCGAATATACAGGAAAAAGAGGTAGACCCATCATCAACTGGAGTGTCAGACTACAAATAGCTCTGGATACAGCACTAGGTTCGTACTAAGTTAAAAATAATTGTAGGGAAAGATAGTATTGTTACAACTTGTGTTACAGCAACCAGTTGATAATAATTCCATTTCATAGGATTGGAGTACTTGCATATTGGATGCACACCACCAATGGTTCATAGAGATGTCAAAACGGCCAACATATTGTTGGATGAGAATTTCAAGGCCAAACTAGCTGATTTTGGGCTCTCGAGATCTTTCCAATGTAGAGGTGAATCTCAAGAGCCAACTGTGATTGCTGGTACTATTGGATACCTTGATCCCGAGTAAGCATCCTATATTTTTCACATACACACACATGTTGCTTGGAATCATTATATTCCTTCATCAGTTGTTACAGAGTCGTACCATCTCCTTGTCTTGCAGATATTACCGTACAGGTCGGTTGGCTGAGAAGAGTGATGTCTATAGTTACGGGGTCGTTTTATTGGAGATGATCACAAACCAACCCGTTATCTCTAAAGAGTGTAACATAGCAGAATGGGTTGGCTCTACGCTTAACCAAAGTGATATAACTGAGGTCATGGATCCAAACCTTGGTGGGGTTTATGAAACTAATTCTGCGTGGAGAGCTCTTGAGTTGGCAATGTCATGCGCTGATCCTATTTCCTCAAAACGACCAACCATGTCTCAGGTTATCATCGAGCTAAAAGAGTGTATTGCTTGTGAAAACACAAGGATGAATATCAATCAAGGCTTGGAGTCTCAATAAATGAATATTAGCTTCAGTAGTTCCTGGGCCATATAGTTTAGAGTGTTGTCAATTTTCCGTACCAATATAGCCAAAGAGTGTTGATTAAAATTATCATGGTTTTGATAAGATAACACTTTACTTTTCCTTTTATCATTAATAGATAGTAATATGCGCCATGCACGTAGTGAAATAACTAATTAGATTATTTATTTTAAATTGTATCTTATATTATGACTATCATTATAGAAGAATATTTATGTTATGGCTATGATTATTAGGGTGTCTCGATCTTAACCCTCTCAACTATAATACCGGGACTTAGACCACCAAGATGCAACCCAACGACGTCTTATTGCGTACAAGCCAGTGGAATATAACTGACGGTCCTATACCTAGCCTTATACCTCACCGCCCTAGGAACCGGAGGCGTGAAGGCAAGTGTCTCCGGTTTTGGGTCAGACCAATTGGATGAGATCGAACCTATACTTAGCCCATACTTAATGGACTTACGAATTAAGATATTCTTGTTAGACTTTGTCTCCTCTTATTCTTTAACGTACTGGCAGGGCCTGCTCCATATTTTCGATGAGTGAGTTTACTAAAATTTCATATATTTACTAGATTAATGGAATTAGCATTATAAAATCCTTATTATCTAGAGAAACGGAAATAACAGAGGCCCTAATTTTAAAATATTTAGTTTAGTAAAATTTCATATACTGCCTAGATCAATGAAATTAGCATTATAAAATCTTCTTTATCTTGAAAAACAGAGACTACAAAGGTTCTAAACTCTTTGACCATCGTCTTATGTCAGTGCTCGATGAAACTATACACTAAAACCAGATTTTCATATTTTTGAATTTTTTTTCAAAATCCGTGGGGTAACCCCTTCAAAAATATTGAGTTTTCGTTAAATGCTCTATATACTGAAGTTTATACTCTTCACTTTAGTTTAAAATTTTCAAACCACATTCTACATTTTAATTAATGTATTCTAAAAATATATTTAGTGGTATATAGGAATCATTCTAATTTTTAATATTTAATTTACTAAAATTTCATATATTGACAAGATTAGTGGAATTAACATTATAAAATCTTCATTATCTAGAGAAACGGATATAACAGTGGTTCTAAACTCTTTGAACATCATCTTATATTAGTGCTCGATGAAACTATAAACTAAAACCAGATTTTCTTATTTTTGAAAATTTTCCAAAATCCGTGGGCTAATAACCCCTTTTAAAATAACGAGTTTTCAGAAAAACTCTATATACTGAAGTTTATACTCTTCACTTTTGTTTAAAAATTTCAAACCATATTCAACATATGAATTAATGTATTCTAAACTATCTTTCATGGTATATTGGAATCATTCTAATTTTTTAAAATTTAATTTTCTAAAATTCAATATACTGGCTAGATTAGTGGAATTAACATTATAAAATCTTCATTATCTAGGAAGACGGAGACAACAGATGTTTTAAACTCTTTGACCATCATCTTATGTTAGTGCTCGATGAAACTATACACTAAAACCATATTTTCATATTTTTGAATTTTTCCAAAATCCGTAGGTTAACCCCTTCTAAAATAATGGGTTTTCGGTAAATGCTCTATATACTGAAGTTTATACTCTTCACTTTTGTTTTAAAATTTCAAATCATATTGGACATTTGAATTAATGTATTCTAAACTATCTTTCATGGTATATTAGAATAATTCTAATTTTTTAATATTGAGTTTGGTAAAATTTCATATACTGCCTAAATTAGTGGAATTACCATTATAAAATCTTCATTATCTTGAAAAAACGGAGACAACAGATGTTCTAAACTCTTTGACCATTATCTTATGTTAGTGCTTTGTGAAAATATAAACTAAAACCAGATTTTCATATTTTTGAAACTTTTCTAAAATCCGTGGCTGTGAAAATATAAACTAAAACCAGATTTTCATATTTTTGAAACTTTTCCAAAATCCGTGGGTTAACCCCTTCTGAAATAAAGGGTTTTCGGTAAATGCTCTTTATACTGAAGCTTATACTCTTCACTTTAGTTTAAAAATTTCAAACAACATTCTACATTTGAATTAATGTATTCTAAACTATCTTTCATGGTATATTGGAATCATTCTAATTTTTTAATATTTTGTTTACTAAAATTCCATATACTGCTTAGATTAGTGGAATTAGCATTATAAAATCTTCATTATCTAGATAAACGGAGACTACAGAGGTTCTAAACTCTTTGACCATCGTATTATGTCAGTGCTCGATGAAACTATACACTAAAACCAGATTTTCATATTTTTTGATTTTTTTTTCAAAATCCGTGGGGTAACCCCTTCAAAAATATTGAGTTTTCGGTAAATGCTCTATATACTGAAGTTTATATTCTTGACGTTAGTTTAAAAATTTCAAACCACTTTCTACATTTTAATTAATGTATTCTAAAAATATATTTAATGGTATATATGAATCATTCTAATTTTTTAATATTTAGTTTACTAAAATTCATATACTGACAAGATTAGTGGAATTAGCATTACAAAATCTTCATTATCTAGAGAAACGAAGACAACAGAGGTTCTAAAATATTTGACCATCATCTTTTATTAGTGCTCGATTAAACTATAAACTAAAACCAGATTTTCATATCTTTGAAAATTTTCCAAAATCCGTGGGCTAACCCCTTCTAAAATAATGAGTTTCGGTAAAAGCTCTATATACTGAAGTTTATACTCTTCACTTTTGTTTAAAAGTTTCAAACCGTATTCGACATTTGAATTAATGTATTCTAAACTATCTTTCATGGTATATTGGAATCATTCTAAGTTTTTAATATTTAGTTTATTAAAATTTTATATACTGCCTAGATTAGTGGAATTAGCATTATAAAATCTTTATTATGTAGAGAAACGGAGACAACAGAGATTCTAAACTCTTTGACCATTATCTTATGTTAGTGCTCGATGAAACTATACACTAAAACCAGATTTTGATATTTTTGAAATTTTTCCAAAATCCGTGTGTTAACTCCTTCTAAAATAATGAGTTTTCGGTAAACGCTTATATACTGAAGTTTATACTCTTCACTTTTGTTTAAAAATTTCAAACCACGTCCGACATTTGAATTAATGTATTCTAAACTATCTTTCATGGTATATATGAATCATTCTACTTTTTTAATATTTAGTTTACTAAAATTTCATATACTGCCTAGATCAATAAAATTAGATTTATAAAATCTTCATTATCAAGAGAAACGGAGACTACAAAGGTTCTAAACTCTCTGACCATCATCTTACGTCAGTGTTCGATGAAACAATACACAAAAACCAGATTTTCATATTTTTGAATTTTTTTTCAAATCCGTGGGTTAACACCCTTTGAAAAATATTGAGTTTTCGGAAACTGAATTTTATATTCTTCACTTTAGTTTAAAAATTTCAAACCACATTCTACTTTTGAATTAATGTATTCTAAACTATCTTTCATGGTATATAGGAATTTTTCTAATTTTTAAATATTTAGTTTACTAAAATTTTATATACTAGTTACATTAGTGGAATTAATATTATAAAATTTTCATTATCTAGGGAAACGGAGACAACAGAGGTTCTAAACTCTTTGACCATCCTCTTATGTTCGTGCTCGATGAAACTACACACTAAAACCAGATTTTTCATATTGTTGAATTTCTTCCAAAATCCGTAGGTTAACCCTTTCTAAAATAGTGGATTTTCGGTAAATGCTCTATATACTGAAGTTTATACTCTTCACTTTTGTTTAAAAATTTCAAACCATATTCAACATATGAATTAATGTATTTTAAACTATCTTTCATGGTATATTAGAATCATTCTAATTTTTTAAAATTTAATTTTCTAAAATTCAATATACTGGCTAGATTAGTGGAATTAACATTATAAAATCTTCATTATCTAGGAAGACGGAGACAACAGATGTTTTAAACTCTTTGACCATCATCTTATGTTAGTGCTCGATGAAACTATACACTAAAACTATATTTTCATATTTTTGAATTTTTCCAAAATCCGTAGGTTAACCCCTTCTAAAATAATGGGTTTTCGGTAAATGCTCTATATACTGAAGTTTATACTCTTCACTTTTGTTTTAAAATTTCAAATCATATTGGACATTTGAATTAATGTATTCTAAACTATCTTTCATGGTATATTGGAATCATTCTAATTTTTTAATATTTAGTTTAGTAAAATTTCATATACTGCCTAGATTAGTGGAATTACCATTATAAAATCTTCATTATCTTGAAAAACGGAGACAACAGAGGTTCTAAACTCTTTGACCATTATCTTATGTTAGTGCTTTATGAAAATATAAACTAAAACCAGATTTTCATATTTTTGAAACTATTCCAAAATCCGTGGGTTAACCCCTTCTGAAATAAAGAGTTTTCGGTAAATGCTCTTTATACTGAAGCTTATACTCTTCACTTTAGTTTAAAAATTTCAAACAACATTCTACATTTGAATTAATGTATTCTAAACTATCTTTCATGGTATATTGGAATCATTCTAATTTTTTAATATTTTGTTTACGAAAATTCCATATACTGCTTAGATTAGTGGAATTAGCATTATAAAATCTTCATTATCTAGATAAACGGAGACTACAGAGGTTCTAAACTCTTTGACCATCGTATTATGTCAGTGCTCGATGAAACTATAACACTAAAACCAGATTTTCATATTTTTTGAATTTTTTTCAAAATCCGTGGGGTAACTCCTTCAAAAATATTGAGTTTTCGGTAAAAGCTCTATGTACTGAAGTTTATACTCTTCACTTTTGTTTAAAAATTTCAAACCGTATTCGACATTTGAATTAATTTATTCTAAACTATCTTTCATGGTATATTAGAATCATTCTAAGTTTTTAATATTTAGTTTATTAAAATTTCATATACTTCCTAGATTAGTGTAATTAGCATTATAAAATCTTTATTATCTAGAGAAACAGAGACAACAGAGATTCTAAACTCTTTGACCATTATCTTATGTTAGTGCTCGATGAAACTATACACTAAAACCAGATTTTGATATTTTTGATTTTTTTCCAAAATCCGTGTGTTAACTCCATCTAAAATAATGAGTTTTCGGTAAATGCCTATATACTGAAGTTTATACCTTCACTTTTGTTTAAAAATTTCAAACCACGTCCGACATTTGAATTAATGTATTCTAAACTATCTTTCATGGTATATATGAATCATTCTAATTTTTTAGTATTTAGTTTACTAAAATTTCATATACTGCCTAGATCAATAAAATTAGCATTATAAAATCTTCATTATCAAGAGAAACGGAGACTACAAAGGTTCTAAACTCTCTGACCATCATCTTATGTCAGTTTTCGATGAAACAATACACTAAAACCAGATTTTCATATTTTTGAATTTTTTTTTCAAATCCGTGGGTTAACACTCCTTGAAAAATATTGAGTTTTCGGAAACTGAATTTTATATTCTTCACTTTAGTTTAAAAATTTCAAACCACATTCTACTTCTGAATTAATGTATTCTAAACTATCTTTCATGGTATATAGGAATTTTTCTAATTTTTAAATATTTAGTTTACTAAAATTTCATATACTAGTTAGATTAGTGGAATTAATATTATAAAATTTTCATTATCTAGGGAAACGGAGACAACAGAGGTTCTATACTCTTTGACTATCCTCTTATATTAGTGCTCGATGAAACTAAACACTATAACCAGATTTTCATATTTTTGAATTTCTTCCAAAATCCGTATGTTAACCCTTTCTAAAATAGTGGATTTTCGGTAAATGCTCTATATACTGAAGTTTATACTCTTCACTTTTATTTAAAAATTTCAAACCATATTCAACATATGAAATAATGTATTCTAAACTATATTTCATGGGAACCTTCACCATTCCATAATCTGTAGCATCACCACAACTCTTGAGAAGATTCAGAGGTTTCTCTGTACTCTCTAGACCTTTTAAGACTGTTTGAAATTTGTCTCTGGGGATTCCTGGAACTTTTTCACTTAAAATCCCTCTTCACTATCAACTAATCAATCACCGAGCTACAGAGGCACATACATCTCACTTTCACCGGAAGCAAAGCTACCCTGTAACCCTAGGTCGGTCTCAAAGGGTCTCCTCTAAGCAATAGACTACCTGATACGGTTCATTGAACCCTACTCTCATCCTGCAATCTGCTACACTTGCCTACTCTAATGGCCCATCGACGTATCTCCTCTGCGGAAAAAGGGAAGGCAATTGACCTCGGAATCCAGCAACCGGCTCGCGCTGCTCGAGTCAAAGCCCCCCTCCCTGACAACTCTGAACTGCTCCGCAAGCACTCCTTGACCCTCATAGGGAGAGTAACAAACAAATCGGTCCAAAAAGTCTGGTCTCTTATTCCCTTCTTCACTGAGCATTGGAAAACAGAGTTTAAACCGATAGGAGCGGACTTGGGAGATGGACGCTTTCAGTTCCAATTTGAACTTGAGTCGGATCTGCTAGCCGTTCTGGAGCAGCGCCCATACCATTATGCGAGATGGATGGTCATAATTCAACGTTGGGAGCCCACTATAGCCCCGACATTCCCTTCCTTAATTCCTTTTTGGATCAAAGTACAAGGTTTGCCAGTCCATCTTTGGACCGAACCCATCATCAAAGTTATTGGTGAGGACATTGGCATCTATGAGAAAGCTGATATCACCGCTCTGCAAGCCCGAATGAGAGTTCATGTTGACGGGCTATTACCCCTAATCAAACACTCAGTTGTGGAATTTCCAAATGGAGACGAGGTGCCTGCAACTCTGGTGTATGAAAGATTGGACAAGCATTGCACTAAATGCTTGAAACTTGACCATGAGCTTAAAGAATGTCTAGTGGCTAGGGCTGAAGCTAAAGCTGCTAAAGCAGCACAGGAGGAAGAAAGAGGCTCGATCATCCCCCAGAGGGAGAATGAAGCTAACCTGAGTAGAGAAATGTCACTTGCTTCTGTGAGAGTGGAACCAAACAACAGAGCAAGGGAGCATAGCAAGGAAGCACCTTTCAAAATTGGCGCCTCTCATCACAGCACCGTAAGCGGACGGGAACATGTACTGCAGCACACAAAAGCTCTTAAGCACAGAGAGTACAAACCCCCCTCCAAGAATTGGGACGAAAGAAGCTCGCACCGACGCTCCAGCCAAGCTATAGAACGCACCCGAAGGGAATATGCAACCTCTAACCGTTCCTATCGAGAGGCTACAGATCATAGACCACTACCAGGGCCACCAAAACGAAGCTACTATCGCGAAGTACACCGTGATCCCACAGGAACTAGAGACAGCACTTCTAGCTCTGCAAAAATCACCTCCAGATCAAAAGAACGGGGGATTCCCCAGGAAAAAGAGAAGTATCCTGCTTCCTTTCCACCTGAGATCTTGGAAGAAGCTCGCGGAGAGGCGCGAAATGCTATGTTACAGTACACAAAATGTGCTGAACCAAGTGAACGGGAGGCTAGAGTTGAACGATTGAGACAAGCGGAAGAAAGCGGCCAGCTAGAAACTACTGCTCTACGAATAGCCCGCCGAACTCTCAATGACAATGAGGAGCTACAAATCCCTGAATTATGCACATCTCCTGCTGAACACCGCAGCTTACCTATTCGTAAGGGCTCCCGTAACACTGAAAGGGAGATTGACGAACATCACTCCGGCCTAAGTGAACGGATACCAACCTCTCTCCGCTTGGGCCCATCCCCTGCAGTCATGAACATGGAGGATTCTCCAGGTGCTCAAAGTAATGACAGACTACCAGCAGTACAGAGGCTAGGCCCAATTCAACGAGAATCTGTAACAGGGGAGATTTCCCCTTTACACCAAAGCACTGAGAGAGTACCAGCCACCCTCCGGTTGGGTCCGGTTTTGCGTGATAGTGATACAGAGGAAGCACAATTGGAACAGAGAGCTCCCAAAAGAAAGCCAGGTCGCCCCCTAGGAAGTAAAAATGCTGCTAAGAGTACTAAGGTCTCTTCCAGGAAACCCGCCTCCCCTAAGACTGGCCCAAGTAGAAGGAAGGTGGCTCATCCAAAAGCCTCTCCCATCCGACGAAAAGTTCCTTCAGAAGTGAATATTAGGAGCAAGACATCGAAAGCAACCAAAACCAACAGAGGGGAGACGTCTAGAGCTGGACACAGACAGGACCGCTCGAATTCAGCATCAGAGAATGCTCCAATCATCAATATGATTCCGAGGTCTACTAAGCGCCGGGTGGATTTTCGGACTCCACCCCTCCCCGCTCCTTAGCTATAGTTAGCTGGAACTGTCAGGGGTTGGGGAATCCCCGAACAGTTCGACGGCTAGGAGATATATCTAAAAAGTATGATCCAGATATTATCTTCATTATGGAGTCCAAAAATCCCGACGACGTGGTGCGCAAGAAGCTCAAACATCTACTGACGCGATATGATAGCCATTATCTAGTCTCTCCGACAGGACATGGCGCGGGGGGTTTGGGTCTGTTCTGGAAACAGGAACTAGACCTTCAAATCTTAGACTCAAACTCTCATGTAATTGATACTCTCATATCTTTTGAAGGAAAAAGTTTTTTCTCCTCCTTTGTTCATGCTAGCACTGATCGAAACCAGAGGAATCTCTTATGGGACAGTTTGTTAGCCAAAGCTAACGGGCGCGAGGACCCATGGTTCGTAACCGGCGACTTTAATGATCTGATTTGTGGAGAGGAAAAGGATGGTGGCCCTGAAAGACCGGAAGGATCGTTCTCCGATCTCCGCACCTTTTTCTCAGAAGCTGATTTGTTTGACCTCCAGCACTCGGGAGATTTCTTGTCATGGAGAGGACAAAGAGGAGACCACCTGGTCCGCTGTAGGCTTGACAGAGCCGTATCAAACACACAATGGGCTGAGACTTTCCCTACTGCTCGCTGCGAGTATCTCGGTTTTGAAAGCTCGGATCACATGCCTATCATATCCTTTTTTGACAAAGGCAAACGTAGAAGGAGAGGCCTCTTCCGATATGACAGACGACTATGCAAAAATGAGGAAGCAAAGAAGGTCATCTCCAACTCCTGGAGTGCCGACAACGCCCAAACTGTCAGCGAGAAGCTCTCCTCTGCTCGGAGCGCTATCTCTGCATGGAATAAAACTCAGCACCGCAATAGCCAACGTGTCATAGAGCAAAAGAAATGGGAACTTAACAAAGCGTTATCTAGTCCAGCTAATGACACAGCCCTAATCCAAAACATCTCTGAAGCTCTCAATGCAGCTTATTTAGCAGAGGAAGAATATTGGAGGCAAAGGAGCCGCTTGCTTTGGTTGAAGCTCGGAGACCGAAACACCGGCTATTTCCATGCAACTACGAAGAGTAGAAAACGAGCAAACGGCTTCTCGGTCCTGGAAAAGGAAAATGGTGAAATGGTGTATAAGGAAGAAGAGATCATCTATGTCATTGGGAATTATTTCCAGACGATGTTCTCATCACAACCAGGGGACCGAGAAGAAGTAGTTAGACAAGGCCTGCACCCCATTGTTTCGGATGCAGAAAACACCTCCCTCACAGCCATTCCAACAGAGAAAGAAATCAAGGAAGCTGCATTCTCGATTCACGCGGATAAGGCACCGGGGCCCGATGGGTTCTCAGCGGGTTTCTTCCACACCCATTGGGAGGAGATAAGTCAGGATATAGTGCGTGAGGTGCAAGGATTCTTTGCGGGTGAATCACTACCGGAGGGGATTAATGACACGCATATACGTCTTATTCCGAAGATTTCCCTGCCGCAGAAAGTATCCGATTACAGGCCGATTGCCCTCTGCAATGTCTACTACAAAATCTACTCCAAGATTCTCACAAGACGACTCCAACCGCTGATGGAAAAGCTTATTTCTGAGAATCAATCCGCCTTTGTCCCGGGACGTGCGATCGGCGATAATATATTGATCACCCATGAGGTCCTTCATTATCTCAAAACCTCTAAGGCGGAGCAGAGATGTGCAATGGCGGTTAAGACGGACATGAGTAAAGCTTACGACCGACTCGAATGGGAGTTTATCTCGCTAGTGCTGCTTCGGTTGGGATTCCACCGAGACGTGGTTAGATGTATAATGCAGTGTATCACATCAGTTACATACTCCTTCCTCATTAACGGCTTGCCTAGAGGGATGGTAGTACCGAGCCGGGGTATCCGTCAAGGAGATCCCCTTTCTCCCTACATATTTATAATGTGTAGTGAAGTTCTCTCGGGATTATGTAACCGAGCGCAAGAAGAAGGGTCACTCCAAGGTCTTCGAGTGGCTAGAGGTAGTCCCCGACTAACTCACCTGTTCTTCGCGGACGATACAATGTTCTTCCTCCAAGCTGATAAGGAGAATTGTGCATCTCTTCAGACCATCTTACGTAAGTACGAGCAAGCTTCTGGCCAGTCGATTAGCAAGGCAAAGTCAGCCATCACGTTTTCCCGTAAAACTCCGGCGTCCTTAAAAGTGATGATCAAGAACGAGCTGCAAATAGAGAACGAGGGAGGAAATGGCAAATATCTAGGCTTACCGGAACACTTCGGCCGGAGAAAAAGAGATCTTTTTTCATCCGTTGTCGACCGTATAAAGCAGAAAGCACGAGGACGATCAAACAGATATCTCTCCGCTGCTGGGAAATTAGTGCTTCTGCAAAGTGTCCTTTCGGCCATCCCCTCGTATTCCATGTCTTCTTTTATGCTCCCAGTGTCGCTCTGTAAACGGATTCAATCTGCGGTGACTAGGTACTGGTGGGATAACGATGAAAACTCCAGAAAGATGGCATGGATCTCCTGGGAACACATGGCGAAACCAAAGGCAATAGGTGGGCTAGGCTTTCGAGATTTCCAAAACTTCAATATCTCGCTACTGGCGAAGATAGGATGGAGGCTTCTCCAGAACCCAAATAGCCTATTAGCCAGGACTCTCTTTGGGAAGTATTGCTCTGACAGCAACGTTCTCTCCGTCTCCGTAACATCGTCTTGCTCCCATGGATGGAGAAGCATTTTATTGGGGAGGGACTTGCTTATAAAGAACCTAGGTTGGACGATAGGGAATGGAACATCAGTGAACGTCTGGTCGGACCCTTGGCTCAGCTTAACCTCCCAACTCCTGCCAATGGGACCGCCGAATGAATCGCAAAAGGAGCTCACAGTCTCTGAATTTATTGACCCTGTCACTCGAGCATGGGACATCCCGAAGATCCGACATGTCATCCCTGAGTATGAAGATAAGATCATGTGTATCTATCCAAGTTTGACCGGGGCTCCGGATAAACTAATCTGGTTAGGTACTAAGTCCGGAGAATATTCGACGAAATCTGGTTACTTCTTTGCTGTTGATGATGCTGAAAACAGAGAACTTCTGCAACTCCAAGGCCCCAAGTGGAAATCAAGTGTATGGAACCTAAGTTGTGCACCAAAGGTTAAAATTTTTTCATGGAAAGCCCTTAAGGGAGCTCTTCCCGTCGGAGAGAGGCTAGCACAACGACAGGTCCCTGCCGATCCGAGATGTAAACGCTGTGGCAGCTCTGAATCTATTATTCACCTATTATTCCAGTGCAGGTTTGCGCAACAAGTCTGGCAGCTTGCCCCTTTAGCGACGACCCTGGATGTCAGTGGAACATTAGATTTATTGGCTAGCTGGGATGAGCTCTGCTCCATCAATTGCCTTCCACCTGCAGGAGTTACATCGAGCGCTCTCGTTCCTTGGGTTTGTTGGAACATCTGGAAAGCCCGGAACAAGTTCGTCTTTGAAGGTCACTCTGCCTCACCGGAGGAAACCCTATCCACAGCTATTGCACTTGCACGAGAATGGAGCTTGGAAGTGAAAAAAGAATCTGCAATCGGAACCAAGAAAACCCCACAACAGGTCACCGCTCCACCAGGAACTATTGTTATACGATCAGATGCTGCGTGGTCCTCAGTTACACGCAATGCGGGATTGGGCTGGGTTGTTCTTACACCAGACGGTAGTCGCTCTTTCAGCTCACCAAGACACTCTGTTCTCTCACCCCTAGTGGCGGAGGGCTTGGCTCTTCGTGAGGCTGTTCGTACTAGTGCATCTCTTGGCTTGAAGAAAGTGAGCTTTGAATCTGATTCATCGCAACTTGTGCAGGCAATGAGGACGGAATCGCTCTCAAAAGAGCTCCTCATCTTGATGGCTGATATATTCTCTTTTGTTTCAGCTTTTGAATTTGTATGTTTCTCATGGATTCCCCGAGAAAGGAATTCCATTGCAGATAGTTTGGCAAAGGATGCATTGATTGTATCTGAACTCCAAGTGGTTGGTGATGACTTTATAGCTCCCAACTAATTCCCCTTTTTAATAGAAATGTGTTTCAAAAAAAAAAAAACTATATTTCATGGTATATTGGAATCATTCTAATTTTTTAAAATTTAATTTTCTAAAATTCAATATACTGAATAGATTAGTGGACTTAACATTATAAAATCTTCATTATCTAGGAAGACGGAGACAACAGATGTTTTAAACTCTTTGACCATCATATTTTGTTAGTGCTCAATGAAACTATACACTATAACCATATTTTCATATTTTTGAATTTTTCTAAAATCCGTAGGTTAACCCCTTCTAAAATAATGAGTTTTCGGTAAATGCTCTATATACTGAAGTTTATACACTTCACTTTTGTTTAAAAATTTCAAACCACATTCGAAATTTGAATTAATGTTTTCTAAACTATCTTTAATGGTATATTGGATTCATTCTAATTTTTTAATATTTAGTTTACAAAAATTTCATATACTGCATAGATTAGTGGAATTAGCATTATAAAATCTTCATTATCTAGAGAAACGGAGACAACATAGGTTCTAAACTCTTTGACCATTATCTTATGTTAGTGCTCGATGAAATTATACACTATAACCAGATTTTCATATTTTTGAAAATTTTCCAAAATCCGTGGGTTATACTGAAATAATGAGTTTTCGGTAAATGCCTATATATTGAAGTTTATACCCTTCACTTTTGTTTAAAAATTTCAAACCACGTTCGACATTTGAATTAATGTATTTCATATACTGCCTAGATCAATGGAATTAGCATTAAAAAATTTTCATTATCTAGAGAAACGGAGACTACAGAGGCTCTACACTATTTGACCATCGTCTTATGTCAGTGCTCGATAAAACTATACACTAAAACCAGATTTTCATATTTTTGAATTTTTTTCAAAATCCGTTGGGTAACCCCTTCAAAAATATTGAGTTTTCGGTAAATGCTCTATATACTGAAGTTTATACTCTTCACTTTAGTTTAAAAATTTCAAACCACATTTTACATTTTAATTAATGTATTCTAAACTATCTTTCATGGTATATAGGAATCTTTCTATTTTTTTAATATTTAGTTTACTAAAATTTCATATACTGGCTAGATTAGAGGAATTAACATTTTAAAATCTTCATTATCTAGGGAAACGGAGAAAACATAGGTTGTAAACTCTTTGACCATCATCTTATGTTAGTGCTCGATGAAAATATACACTAAAACCAGATTTTCATATTTTTGATTTTTTTCCAAAATCCATAGAAAACCCCTTCTAAAATAATGAGTTTTCGGTAAATGCTCTATATACTGAAGTTTATACTCTTCACTTTAGTTTAAAATTTTCAAACCACATTCGACATTTGAATTAAAGTATTCTAAACTATATTTCATGGTATATTGGAATCATTCTAATTTTTAATATTTATTTTACAAAAATTTCATATACTGCATAGATTAGTAAAATTAGCATTATAAAATCTTCATTATCTAGAGAAACGGAGACAACAGAGGTTCTAAACTATTTGACCATTATCTTATGTTAGTGCTTTATGAAACTATAAACTAAAACCAGATTTTCAAATTTTTGAATCTTTTCCAAAATCTGTGGGTTAACCCCTTCTGAAATAATGAGTTTTCGGTAAATACTCTTTATACTGAAGTTTAAACTCTTCTCTTTTGTTTAAAAATTTCAAACCAAATTCGACATTTGAATTAATGTATTCTTAACTATCTTTTATGGTATATAGGAATAATTCTAATTTTTTAATATTCAGTCTGGTAAAATTTCATATACTGCCTAGATTAGTGGAATTACCATTATAAAATCTTTATTTTCTAGAGAAACGGAGACAACAAAGATTCTAATCCTATTTGAACATCATCTTCTGTTAGTGCTCAATGAAACTATACACTAAAACCAGATTTTCATATTTTTGAAAATTTTCCAAAATCTGTGGGTTAACCCTTCTAAAATAATGAATTTTCGGTAAATGCTCTATATACTAAAGTTTATACCATTCACTTTAGTTTAAAAATTTCAAACCACATTCTACATTTGAATTAATGTATTCTAAATTATCTTTCATGGTATATAGGAACAATTTTAATTTTCAATATTTATTTTACTAAAATTTCATATACTGATTAGATTAGTGGAATTAGCATTATAAATCTTCATTATCTAGAGAAACGGAGACAACAGAGGTTCTAAACTTTTTGACCAACATTTTATGTCAGTGCTCGATGAAAATATTCACTAAAACCAGATTTTCATTTTTTTGAATTTTTTTTCAAAATCCTTGGGTTAATCCTTCAAAAAATTGAGTTTTCGGTAAATGATCTATATAATAAAGTTTATACTCTTCACTTTAGTTTAAAAATTTCAAACCACATTCGACATTTGAATATTCTAAACTTTTTGACCATAATCTTATATTAGTGCTCGATGAAATTATAAACTAAAACCAGATTTTCATATTTTTGAAAAGTTTCCAAAATCAATGGGCTAACCCTTCTAAAATAATGAGTTTTCGGTAAAAGCTCTATATACTGAAGTTTATACCCTTCATTTTTTATAAAAAATTACAAACCATATTAGACATTTGAATTAATGTATTCTAAACTATCTTTCATGGTATATTTGAATCATTCTATTTTTTGATATTTTTTTACTAAAATTTTATATACTGCCTAATTAGCATTATAAAATCTTCATTATTTAGAGAAACGAAGACAACAGAGGTTCTAAACTCTTTGACCATTATCTTATGTTAGTGCTCGATGAAACTATACACTAAAACCAGATTTTCATATTTTTGAATATTTTCCAAAATCTGTGGGTTAAGCCCTTCTAAAATAATGAGTTTTTGGGTAAATGCCTATATACTGAAGTTTATACCCTTCACTTTTGTTTGAAAATATCAAACCATGTTCGACATTTGAATTAATGTATTCTAAACTATCTTTCATGGTATATAGGAATAATTCAAAATTTTTAATATTTAGTTTACTAAAATTTTATATACTGCCTAGATCAATGGAATTAACATTATAAAATCTTCATTATAAAGAAAAACGGAGACTATAAAGGTTCTAAACTCTTTGACCATCATCTTATGTAAGTGCTCGATGAAACTATACACTAAAACCAGATTTTCATATTTTTGAATTTTTTTTTCAAAATCCGTAGGTTAACACCCTTCAAAAATATTGAGTTTTCGGTAAATGTTCTATAAACTTAATTTTATACTCTTCAGTTTAGTTTAAAAATTTCAAACCACATTCTACATTTGAATTAATGTATTCTAAACTATCTTTCATGGTATATAGGAAT